>NC_090267.1:88877189-89185266 GCF_040414725.1 Anabrus simplex
CCTGATGGTGCCTGGGGACGGAGACACGGAAATGGCAGTTGGACCGGAATGATCGGTCAAGTGCAGCGCGGTGAGGTTGAGGTCGCAGTGGGCATGTTCACAATGACAACAGAACGGGCAGCCACCGTTCACTTCTCACTTCCTGTTCATGAAACAAAGTACGTTCACATAATACGATTTTTAATATCTGAAGCCATACCTTTTCAGTTTCGCCTCAGTTAATTTATAACTGTTAGGTTCTTCAGTCTGCAGAAAGTAACTTTGAGTAAACACATTTATAAAGTACCCGAAAAAAAAAAAAATATGGTAACAGTATTACACGTGAAGGAAGAAAAGCCTTAATAAAAATGGAATGACATGTTTCATCAAAATCTTTCCTACTTATAAAGACACCACTCAAACTTATTTGTCTACTAATTTTATTCCACGCCGTTTCTCCACCGACAGATCGGAACATACCACTTAGTCGAGCAGCTCGTTTCCTTTCTCCCAAGCCTTCCCAGCCCAAACGTTGCAAAGTTTTGTAACGCTACTTTTTTTGTCGAAAATCACCCAGAACAAATTGAGCTGCTTTTCTTTTGATTTTTTTCAGTTCTTGAATCAAGTAATCCTGGTGAGGGTCCCATACACTGGAATCATGGGGTCTTGCCAGAGACTTGTATGTCCCCTCCTTTACATCCTTACTACAACCCCTAAATAACCTCATAACCATGTACAGAGATCTGTACCCTTCATTTACAATCCCATTTATGTGATTACCCCAATGAAGGTCTTTCGTTATATTAACATCTTGGTACTTACAGTGATCCCAATAAGGAACTTTCACCCCATCAACGCTGTAATGCGACGCAAGCTGAAAGAACATCATCAAATCACACTCAAATATTTAGAAATAATATTTATGTTTATTTATGTTTAAAACTTAGAAACTCGAAATCTGCAACTTATTAATTTTTTTTTTTGCTTTAATTCGCACAGACACAGATAGATGTTATGGCGACGATGGGATAGTAGGAAAGGCCTAGGAGTGGGAAGGAAGCGGCCGTGGTCTTAATTATGGTACAGCCCCAAAATTAGCCTAGTGTGAAAATTGGAAACCACAGAAAACGATCTTTAGGGCTGCCGATAGCAGGGTTAGAACGCACTATTTCCCGGATGCAAGCTCACAGCTGCGCGCCCAAAACCGCACGGCCAATTCGCCCGGTGGAACTTATCTTAAATGATGGAGCAGAGACAAATGAGTACATCACTAAGATAAGTTCCGGATTTCAAGTAGTTAAGTATTAAAACAGGAATAAAGATAAATAGTTATTTATAAACATTTCAGTGTGTGTGTGTGTGTGTGTGTGTGTGTGTGTGTGTGTGTGTGTGTTTACAAGTTGCTTTACGTCGCACTGACACAGACAGGTCTTACGGCCACAATGGGTAGGAAAGGGCTAGGAGCAGGAAGAAGCGACCGTGGCTTTAAGGTACAAACTCAGCATCTGCCTGGTGTGAAAATGGGAAACTACGGAAATACATTTTCAGGGTTGCCGACAGTGAGGTTGGAACCCACTATATCACGAATGCAAGCTCACAGCTACGTGACACTAACCACGCAGCCGTTTATTCTGTCATATACATACATACATACATACATACATACATACATACATACATACATACATACATACATACATACATACATACATACATACATACATACATACATACATACAAGATAGCTCCAATGTTTAACATAACAGGAGGTCACATGAGGAAACTGTATTTTACGGGCAAATATAAGGATACACAATAGAAGGGCACTAATTTTGGTTTAATGGTGTGTGGCCTCTGAAGAAGCCTGGTGCAGGTCTTTCGAGTTGACGCCGTACAGGTGGCCTGCGCGTCTGTGAGGGTCTGTGAGGATGGGGCCTTACCTACGATGAATTCTAATGATGAAAACGGCACACACGCACACCCAGTCCCCGAGTCACCGGAATTAAGCATGAAGGATCAAATCCCTGACCCGGCCAGGAATCAAATCCGAGACCGTCTGGACCAAAGACCAGCACGCTAACCATTTAGCCATGGCGCCGGACACGCATTTACTATTCAACATAGTCACTATTCTTATCGTAGCCCTTATTCCAGCGGTACACCAAGGCATCAACGTCGCCATGAAAGAAACCCACATCCTGTTCCTGAAGCTACATCATGATGGCATGTTGTACGACCGTATTGTTGTTGAATCGCTTACCACACATGTGCTTCTTCAACGGTCCGGCGAGATGGAAATCACTGGGTGCTAGGTCAGATATGGCCCAGTCCCTCCCACCGGAAGCGCCGTAACAATTCAAGCGTGTGTTCTGACGTTGTCCTGCAGCAACACGGCACCTGTTGAGAAAAGTCCAGTGAACTATTAACCACAAACACTCCAGTGTTAGAAGAACTGGCACTGCTAGTATTCACAGTCATCCTCCTGGTGAGAAAATCAACCATCTGGACCACCCTCCATACTTTCCTGACATGGCACTCAATGATTTCCATCATTTCGAACCGTTAAAGAAGCTCCTGGGTGGTGAGCAATTCAACGACAATACGGCTGTTCAGCATGCCATCGTGTCGTGAATTCAGGGACTGGAAGCAGATTTTTTCCAGTCTGACACAAAAAGTGTTCTTTACAAATGTTCAGCTGTTCAATTGTATGCCGTCATTCTTGATTTCTCTTCCATTCATCCATTCATTCAATTATTCTTTACTTATATAAGTAGAACGTAGTTGTCCGTAGGTCAACATGGACTAAAGCCAACTTTGTTTTCTATATCAGACACTACTGATCTGCATTTAGGGCAGTGACCAAGATGGCAGATTCCCTACCTGTTGTTTTCCTAGCCTTTTCTTAAATGATTGCAAAGAAATTGGAAATTTATTGAAAATTGCAGATTTATCTCCCTTGGTAAGTTATTCCGATCCCTAACTCCCCTTCCCACAAGTGAATATTTGGCCCAATTTGTCCTCTTGAATTCCAACTTTTTCTGTCTACTAATGTCATTCCATGCCATCTCTCCACTTACAGCTCGGAACATACCACTTAGTCGAGCAGCTCATCTCCTTTCTCCCAAGTCTTCCCAGCCCAAACTTTGCAACGTTTTTGTAACGCTACTCTTTTGTCGTAAATCACCCAGAACAAATCAAGCTTCTTTTCTTTGGATTTTTCCCAATCAAGTAATCCTGGTGAGGATCCCAGACACTAGAAGCATACTATAGTATTTATATTTATTTCCATTTATTGCGAAGCTGAGGTTATGTGGTTGTGAAGTAACGTGAATTGTGTTTGTTGATTATTTTGTCTTATGATCATTGTTTGTCGGTAATTATGAGTAAATCTACGAAATAACATTATCATCAGGTGTTTAGGGAAACCTATTCTTTGAGTTTTCCATGTATACTGAAATCTAGGAAAGGTGAAAAAATTGCATTTTGTATCGTGTTCTCTTGTGATATTAATAGCACATGGCTACAAAAACGACCTGACTAATCATGTACAGTGTGTTAAACGTCTTGGTAATTTGAAATCTAAGAAAGACAATCAGAAAACAATTTCCCCAAAGCTGGAGATAATGTTTACGATGTAATCAAGGCCGAATGTTTGTTTACTTCTTTTTTTAGTGGAACACAACATTCCATTGAGGGAAGCTGATCATGCAGGAGCTTTGTTCAAAAAGATGTTTTCTACGTCGGAAATTGCAAAAAAAAAAAGTATGGTTGTGGTCTCACAAAAGCAACATGTGTCCTAAACGAAATGGCGCGTACTGGAACACAGGACATTGTTATTTGTTTACAAGATACCGTAGTCCATTTTCTTCGTCGACAGATGGAAGTAATGATACTGATTCCAATTTGTATCTCATAGCGCTTACTTTTTACGATGCTGCTCGAGAAAGAATTATAAGTACTGTTTTATCGGTACCAGCATTGGAAGGGGATTTGACAGGACGCAACATACGAGAGCTGGTCTTGTTAGAATTAAATGAAGTGCCAATTAAGTACTGCCTGGCATTCTGTTCAGACATTGCTCTTGTTATGATTGGACAGATAAATGGAGTTTTAGCAGTTTTGAATGAAGCTCATCAGGATATTTTTGGTATTGGTAGCAGCTGCCATGTAATTAGCTGCCGAAAAAAGCTGCTGTAACTTTACTAGTTAAAATTGATGAGATTCTTGTTGATATTTTCTATTACTTGGAGAAGAGTTCCAAAAGACAAGAAAGTCTTCAGAAGTTTCAAAATATACATGGAAAAGAAACAAATAAGTTATTGAAGCATGTGTGCACAGGATGGTTATCCCTAGCCAGGTGTTTAGACAGATTATTAGATCAGTGGTGTTCACTTCTTTCAATTTTAAGGATGAGGTGGTAGTGTGAGCTCCAAATATTTCTGCCAGTTTATCTTTCTCTTACTATTCACAAAACAGGACACAGTGGATCTGATGACAAGCAATTGAAGGGAGATTGTGTTACTCTCTCTTCTTCATCTTCTGCCCCCAAAATGGCATGTTCTTCCAAATGTGAGTCATCTGTTCCCAGAAACGTGGATTCCGCTACATCTCGTGAAGAAAAGCTGTTTATATTTCTTTCCTCTGACCTAAACAAGGCATTTTGTACTTTTTTATGTGTGACTAACCAATCATTTGATAAGATCAATACAGTCCTTCAGAGTGCTTCCCCACATATCCATGTACTGTTTGAATTAATTATGGATCTATCGAAACAGATGCTCACCAAGTTTGTCAAGCCAAGCCAAATGTAGTTAAACGGTCTGCATTGTTTGATATCCAATCAAGAATCAGAAGGATGATGAATAATTGGTAAATGGAATTCAAACCTCGAACTTGGTTAAGGCGCAAAAAATGGGAAAACAAACCTCTGTTTTCTAGTCAATCAGAAGCTATTTTCGTGCAGCTCGTGACTACATGAGGAATGATGTGCTAAAACATGCGCTGCTTGCTAAACTTGATGCAAAAGCACAGTTTTCTTCTATTCATTTCTTTTTTAGAGAAGTTTCCTGTTATCTTGGGGAAGTGAACGAAGTGAATAAACTCCAAAGCCAGTATGCGGCTAATCAGATAGACGACTTATTTAGTGTTGTAAGTAACTATGTAACCAAGCTACAGATGATTAAAATGGGCACAGCTGAATGTTCGCGGAGCTGATGGACATTTTAAATACTGTATGACGTGATCTCTAGATCTATGCTGTCTGTTCTTACCATATTTCATAGTAATGCAGAGTGTGAACGAATTTTTATCCTGATTAAGAAGAACATGATAGAGTTCAGGTCATCGATGTCCAATGGAACTCCGGAAACCATTTCCATTTTGAAGACCAGAAGTTCTGAAGCACGTTATACAAACATATTGAAACCGTACAGTGTCCTGTACAGCTCCATGGGAATGATATGGGCCTCTATACTCCATTAAAATTACTCCTAAAGGTCGCGTCATTGGTAGCAGTATGGGCGAAGGGGATCGAGCGGCGTCCGGCCAGAACGGAACCCGCGAAAAGAGCGCCTGCGAACAATGGAAAGACAAAGCAACAGCCAAGCCCTCGCGGAAATACGCTCTCAACGTGCAGAGAGAGATAGAAGGGGACGCGATGCTGGAATAGTCAGATACGCCCCGAGGTGGAGCCTAGCCTCCCCGAGTTCCAAACGAACATAAGGAACTTCCGGTTTTTTTTATGCACGTGTCACGGGTGCCAACGTCGGATTTTGGCGCGTAAACAATAGAATGATATTTTAATCCAGACATAGGAAAATTATGCGAGACACACCATTGAATAGAGCGGAATTTTCTGCGTTCTCCAGACTAAAAATATGTAATAACTTATGCAGGGGAAGAAATGAGGTCACCAGCTGTCAAGATGTAACATATCGCTAACACATGTGGATACAGCGGCGTCACCCACGCCAAGAATCGCGCTTAGGAGATAGCTCCACCCCCCAGAGGACGCTATGAATTAATCAAAGGCGGGAAGCAAATTACATAAAAACTGCTGATCGTCGGTCCAGCACGCCAGGCTCAAATGAAAGAGGAGACAGAGGGCTACAAGATGCACTATTCAAATATCGTCAATTCTTGGTACGAAAGGAGCTCTTGTTCTTAATGAACCGTGAACGTTGACGCCCCCGAGCTTCCGGCGGGTAAGATAATATAAGCCGGGCAGGCCATTGTAGAGACAGTTGTTCTTTTACGGGTCGGTGAGGAGGACACTATATCCCGCGGTGCCCCAGTTTAAGTCAGAAACCCTTGACCGTGTATTGAAAGCGCCATTGTGTCCAGCACGCTTTGTGAAGTGAACGGGAGGCCAAACGAGCCTAGGTATTGTTCCTGTGCTGCGTGTCAAACTAGTAAAAACCCGCGAGCATAATTTGCAAACAAGTATTGGAATTCGGCTGAGACAGTGCCGGCTTTAATGAGTCAGTCAAATTCATAATTTGCTATCACCCAACGTGTTACTTTGAATCAGGGGCTCGAATCTCGTGAGCCACCCGATTCTTACTGTGAACGCGGGTGTAAACTCTGAAATAGAGGACGTGTGACGAGTGTAAAAGTGTTACCCACTTGGATTACTGTAAGATTTCAGCTGTGACGAGTTCCCCATGATGTCGGACTTGTATGGACCAGGGATGAAGGACTGCACGCCCGCCACCTACCGAGTGGTCATGGAGTACTAAGAACTTCACCATGGGTCTCCCGTGGCGGAAGAAACAACGGCCACCAAACAGATGAGTGATGTCCAAATTTAATTTCTAAGCATGACATAACCCGGGGATAGGATTAGCGTTCTTTTGTAAATATCAAAATGTTGTAAGTTAATGCATGTCCTATATGGAAATTTTATTGATTTTATAATGTTGAAGTAAAATTTAAGGGAGCTAAATTCCCGGACGACTCATATTTCTTTCTTAATGGTTAGCTTATCGTGAGGGTTATATTTTTAATGTAGAATGTCCTAGCAAATATGGGAACAAGGTTAGGAGAATATTTGAGTTTACCGTAGGGGCGGTTGGAAACATAGTGCTGGCAAGCAGGGAAATATGTCGAAATGTTGGTAGTCACTGTCCCACGTGGTTGTCGGATATGCCAGGGAAACTCATGGGTCAGTCAGATAATGCATGCCTAGCTTACAGATATAATCCGTGCATGTACATCAAGAATGAAGAAAATCCCGACCGGGAGAGGTACATACTGTGTGATCTAGATAGGTGTGAGGGACCATGTGCAAGTCTCCCGTGATTTTTGATTAATGGGCCATAATGGTTTGGAGTGTATTTTTTTATCTATAGCCGGGGTAAGACCCAGGGGCATGAGTCCCTAATCTTTGGCCAGAAGGTTTAAATATAAGTGTAGTTATGTGGTATGGACGAGGAGCCATGAGAGCCATAGGCCCAAGGGAAGAAGATACGCGGTATGAGGCGTAGTGGAAGGGCCGAATAGGAACTTACGATGAGATGATTGAGAAGTGATCGTGCCCACAGTCTCAGTGATAATAATGAGAAGGGAGTGAATAAAAAGAGTATTTCATGGGAATTCCATAATGATATGAATAAACAAATGAAGCGGGCTGTGGATATGTGTGTCCCCGAGATGAGAGGGTAGACGTGTGAGCGAGAGAAGAATCAGAACGGCCGTGCGAAGTGAATGGCCGGCCTTCCTTCTGTTGTGAATGACTGGCTCTCGCCCTCGCGACAGAGGGATCCCTTTAAACCATTGTGTTAAGACTAACTTGGAGCCCTGGGTCAACCTCGCGCTCCCCTCGGTTGGTTTAAATGGCTCAGCTAAGAATACTTGTATAATGATAATATCACGGTAACTTCTTTTAAAAGGGTATTTAATAAATGAGTAGGGATTCCCCCAGATATCCGGCGAGATGAGATTGTAGCTATTCTCGGTATCTACAGAAACCCACAGTACCTCTCGGTCGGGAGTCTGCCAGTTCGACGCCGGATGATGACGGCGCCCTTGAGCGAGCTGCTTCCAAGCTTGCGCTTTGGGCCGGAGACTGTAATAACCATGCTGTTTTCTTTTCTAGGAAGGGTTCTCCGGTGTGCATGAAGTGTATATATCCATATGTTTTGTGTATGTTTCGTAATGATGTGCACATATTTTTGAGTTCAAACAGAACCTATGTGCACGACGTGTGGTCTTGGTGACAGATGAGAAGTCCGGGGTTTAGCAAAAATGGTATTTGTGTTTGTTTGTGCATTATGCAAATGTGTCTTTTAATATGATATTATGTAGCGTAGGCCCCGGTTATGTTCGTGCTTAGAACAGCTAGTGATATTTGTGTATCGGGACATCAAGTCATCTCACGGTGTGATCGACAGAATAATGTACAAATTTCATGAACGGTATGAATTAATGAGGAAAAATGAACGATAGCAAGTCGCAAAACCTCAATCATACCGTTATGCAGACGACGCCCATGGGCGATTCGTATTTTAAAATGATTATTATTTTCTTTTCATCCCATATGTGGAGAGTCATTGTATAGAGCTGTATCAACCTTTTTAAATTGTTATTTTTGAATAAATTTGCATTCGTAACCCCTATTTTATGGTTCTTGTCATTGGTAGCAGTGGTAAGCAGTATCCAGTAGGCATTCGAACCCAGAGATCCTACTTTCATATTATAGACATAAGGCTCCATCTTAAGGATTTGTTGTTTTTGTTTTTCTTTGAACGTACCACTTCCCCAAGTGCTCAGGCTGCCGGGCCGGCACAGAAAGTAGGAAGGGGAGCGGTTCGAAGCTCGTTAAGCAATTCGACCCGCTCTTCAATCCAAATCTCATCCGTGGGTGTTTACCCCGTTACGTGGAGGCATTTTTATGCGTGGGTCATCCATTCGAAGCCCGGTAGGGTGTAATATATTCTATTGACTTTCTGAAGGAAGCAAAGCAAGCCACAACTTTAACTTTTAAATCGAAATGGAGATGTGCGTGTAATGGTGTAAATAATGCCGGCCCCGCGGTGTAGGGGTAGCGCGCCTGCCTCTTACCCGGAGGCCCCGGGTTCGATTCCCGGCCAGGTCAGGGATTTTTACCTGAACCTGAGGGCTGGTTCGAGGTTCACTCAGCCTACATGATTAGAATTGAGGAGCTATCTGACGGTGAGATAGCGGCTCCGGTCTAGAAAGCCAAGAATAACGGCAGAGGTGATTCGTCGTGCTGACCACACGACACCTCGTAATCTGCAGGCCTTCGGGCTGAGCAGCGGTCGCTTGGTAGGCCAAGGCCCTTCAAGGGCTGTAGTGTCATGGGGTTTGGTTTGGTTTTTGGTGTAAGTAATATAAATAGCTTGTGTGCATATAATTACGTGCAGCAACATACTCTTTATTCCAAAGTTTTAATTAGTCAGGTGCATAAACAAATTGTTGCAAGCATTTGAAATGTGGACGTACCGAAGGATGCTGAAGATACCTTGGACGGCTAAAATGACCAATATAGACGTTTTGCACCGTATGAACAAAAAACCAGAAATTCTCACTACCATCAAGAGAAGGAAGCTAGAATACTTAGGTCATATGATGCGGAACTGTAAATACCACCTTCTGCAAGTAATACTCCAAGGGAAAATTAATGGAAAACGTGGTCCGGGAAGAAGTAGGACATCATGCCTCGGCAACTTGAGCCAGTGGTTTGGGGTGACAAAGCTTTCTCTGTTCAGAACAGCTATGAACAAACAACAGATCATGCTACCGATCGCCAACGTTCTGCGAGGACATGACACATGAAGAAGTAGATAAACAAATTACGTTGTGTAAGTAGATTTCTTACCGGTACCGTGGTAAAATGGGGAGCGTGCCTGCCTCTTACCCGGAGGCCCCGGGTTCGATACCCGGCCAGGTCAGGATTTTTACCTGACCCTGAGGGCTGGTTCGAAGTCCACTCAGTCTACGTGATTAGAATTGAGGAGCTATCTGACGGTCTATAAAGGCAAGAATAACGGCCGAGAGGATTCGTCGTGCTGACCATACGACACCTCGTAATCTGCAGGCCTTCGGGCTGAGCAGCGGTCGCTTGGTAGGCGAAGGCTCTCCAAGGGCTGTAGTGGCATGGAGTTTGGTTTAAGTAGATTTCATTGATGCATTTTAAAGATATTTGCGTTAGTTTAACCGAGGTGATATATTTTGTCTCTTATAATGTCATCGACTGCATATGTATTTTATACACTCATGTGCATAAAAAACAGAACACTCTGAAAGACTAGAGATAGGAAGTTCATGTTCTGCAGAAACGATCAGCATTTCAGTCTCCTACTGTAGGTTCAGCATGTGTCCTGTTGATTAGTATGCACTGGGTCGTCCATGGGCACTGATAACTTGTTCCATGCATGATGGCATCGACGCGTATAAGGCGCGAATGGCGTCCTGGGGTATAGCCATGCTGCATTCACCTGGTTCCACAGCTCATCTTTGGTGGTTGGCATTGGGTCACAGCGCCGCAACCGTCGTTTCACCATATCCCACACATTTTCGATTGGCGACAAGTTCGGTGATCGGGCAGGCCAAGGCAGCAGTCTGACATCCTGCAACAACAAGAAGGCACGTATTCGTGCAGCGACATGTCGTCGTGCATTGTCCTACTGAAATATAGCGTCTGGGGTGTCGTGCAGAAAAGTTATGGCTACGGGTCGCAGGTTGTCATTCACGTTGGTCAAAATGGACACAGTGCCCTGGACACGCTCCAACTGTGATTTGTGGTTTTACCCAATAGCACTTCACATCGTAAGGCCTTGAGTTGGCGCGGTATGTCTTGTGCGAATGCAGTCAATGCGATGCCTCTCGCCCTATCTATGGTGAACCAAAATGCGGCCATCATTTTCAAACAAACAGAACCTGGATTTGTCCGAAACCACCATCGGCTGCCATTCCTGTCCCCAGTGACGTCGTTCCATACACCATTGCAGTCGAGCATGTTTATACACATTAAAGTAGGCGGAGAAGTGGATGACGCGCCGGTAACCCAGACCGTAATAAATGGTGATGGACTGTCACTCCTGATAGAAGCCATTGAATAAATTTATCTTAGTTGTTACTTCCTCATTCTGAGTTCTCTACTGCCGTTATCCGCAGCTGAATTTACGAGCAACCATTCTCTCTACTTTAATGACTGTTACTTCCAACTTCCAGCTGTTCCTGTGTAGCGAAGTAGGACGGAAAATTGTGATGTAAACATATTTTTGTCCGAGAGTTCATTTCTTCCATACAAAATACGTTGATCGCTACTGTAAACTCTCTCTCTCTCATAAAACTCCAAGACTGCTTAAGATATTCCTCGTAAATGAAGAAAATTAATCAAACTCATTACCGAGATTATCCTCTTCCGTTCCCAAACTACCCTCTCCTTGTTCCTCAATCATACAGTATCTGATGGAATCAAAATATGAGTTACGATTGACTGATATTAGTCGGGCTGAGTGGCTCAGACAGTTAATGCGCTGGGTTTTTGAGCCCAAGTTGACAGATTCGATCCTGCCTAAGGCCGTTGGTATTTTAAGGTGCTCAAATACGTCAACCTCGGGTCAGTAGATTTACAGGCACGTAAAAGAAGTCCTGCGGGACAAAATTCCAGCACCTCGGCGTCTCCGATAACTGTAAATGTAGTGGGACGTAAAGATTATTATTATTATTATTATTATTATTATTATTATTATTATTATTATTATTATTATTATTATTATTATTATTATCTATATATTAAAAGAGTTTACTAGAAACAGCTTTGATAAATCCGTCCATCCGTTCTATTGGACCGATTAAATTCATTGTCCTTTTATTTTCTCCGGAAATACCTGCCGGAGAATCATGAGACACTTGTAGGTCTCTAAGTTCAGCCAACTTTGAGTGATCATTAATCAAATCATTAAATGAACACTCCAACAATTGCAGGAGAAGGCTTACCCTAACCTGCAATACATTCTGTACTTAACAGGTTACTAAGCGACTAAGGCCCTCTACACACGAAGCTATTCATTAGAAACGTGACTGGTTTGTAACCGGGGTCACAAACTGGTTAGTAACTGAATAGCGACTCGGTTCCACACACGAAGCTACTGCACGGTGACGGATTATTCCTGAGTAACCACTTGTAAAGTTTGGTGCGTACTCGCTAGATCGCTTCTTAACTTTGCTAGAATATCAACCACTGACTCAAGTGACGAAGAAGACATGATTGTGTTTCATTATTTCAGGAGAAAAAATAGAAGAAGGTATTGGGTTCACCCATAGGCCTATCTTGTAAAGAACTGCAGATTATTCATAGCAGTAAACGAGTTCTAACAAACGGATGCTAAATTTATTTATTTTTATCGTATGACCAAACACAGTTATATGAACTTGGTGCAGCTTATTGCGCCTGCCATTCCACAGCGAAATACAAATATGAGGGAATACGTGAGCGCTGTGGAAAGAGTGCTAATAACTCTGAGGTAAGGAAAGTGAACTTTATTTTTACAAAAAAATTAAAAGCTTAGAAAATAATTCCACGCTTTCTCCGTAATGCCCTTTCTTGCGTAATCCTTCAGCGTACATTTGTACAGTACGGGGTATTTTTCAATTTCTACCACTAACTTTATGTTGAAAACTTGTTCGCTCGCCATCGTAAAAAGGCACTTGATCACTGGGAACTGAGAAACTGAACTCGCTGGTGACTGGCTCCGCGAGTCACCTGGAACTGATTACAAACTAGTTACTAACAGATTACTAACTGGTAGCGCCGTGTGTGGCTTTCCATTGAAATACACAGGAAGTGACACTCAAGTAATCGGCCGGAAACTTCAGTTACCGATCAATTACTAATGAGTAGCTCCGTGTGTAGATGGCCTAATACTTTCATTCATAATTTGATATACAGTATATGATTTTCATCCTTAGGAATGTCATTGCATGCAGTCATGTTTGATTACTGTCTGTCAAGCCCACACTTTCTCTGATCACGGAATAATACCATTCCCTGCTAGATACTCTTTGATTTTCTACCTTTCCCAGCTTCCAAATATATTCAACAGATGGCAGAGCGTGCCTAATACCTTACATCCTACTAAGAGACAACGTACAAACAGACCCCATTATGACATCCGCTTTAAACATTATCTATAGTCCTGACGCTCAACCCATACCCACGCGATGTCTTCTGATCTCAAAACTTGGCCCACCCTGGTAATAATGAGGGTTGTCAGTCTGCCCACTCTAGTGATAATGAGGGTTGACAGTCGGCTCCTTTCCTCTGGACACAAGGGGCACGTGTCGTTTAAAAGGCAAATGAGCGCTGTCAAAAGCAAGGTTGTCATATTTGCGTCGATTATTTAAACATGATAACATTCAATTTATTCTAAAGTCAAAATATAAATATAAAAACCTGATCATGAACCACAGCACAAACCAATATCGCAGAATAATTTGTTTCGTGCTTAACCTGTGCGGTGGTCGTAGATGTTGAAAGAAAAAAGAAAGGAAGAAAGAAAGAAAGAAAGAAAGAAAGAAAGAAAGAAAGAAAGAAAGAAAAAACAGGAAGAAGGCATTGGCAAATAAACTCGACAAAGATTAAACTTAAATTGGTACCAAAGTAGGCCTATTAAAAATTAATTTTATGCATGCTAATAGCAGTGTCTCGCTTTCAGTAAAGAAAGGAAAAGTACAACAATTTTTTACAATTTGTTTTACGTCGCACCGACACAGATAGGTGTTATGGCGACGATGGGCTAGGAAAGGCCTAGGAGTGGGAAGGAATTGCCCGTGGCCTTAATTAAGGTACTTCCCCAGCATTTGCCTGGTGTGAAAATGAGAAACCACGGAGATCCATCTTCAGAGCGGCCGACAGTGGGGCATGAACCCATTATCTCCCCGATACAAGCTCACAGCTGCGCGCCCCTAACCGCACGGCCAACTCGCCCGGCAAAGGAAAAGTAAAATCACAAACTAGGGACTGGAATCGACTCGTTGGCTGAATGGTCAGCGTACTGGCCTTCGGTTCAGAGGGTCCCGGGTTCGATTCCCGGTCGGGTCGGGGATTTAACCTTCATTGGTTAATTCCAATGGCCCGGGGGCTGGGTGTTTGTGCTGTCCCCAACATCCCTGCAATTCACACACCACACATAACACTATCCTCCACCACAATAACACGCAGTTACCTACATGGCAGATGCCGCCCACCCTCATCGGAGGGTCTGCCTTACAAGGGCTGCACTCGGCTAGAAATAGCCACACGAAATTATTATTATTAGGGACTGGAATAATAATAATAATAATAATAATAATAATAATAATAATAATAATAATAATAATAATAATAATAATAATAATTGTCCGCCTCTGTGGTGTAGTGGTTAGTGTGATTAGCTGCCACCCCCGGAGGCCCGGGTTCGATTCCCGGCTCTGCCACGAAATTTGAAATGTGGTACGAGGGCTGGAACGGGGTCCACCCACTAGAGGTGGGTTCGATTCCCACCTCAGCCATCCTGGAAGTGGTTTTCCGTGTTTTCCTTCTTCTCCTCCAGGCAAATGCCGGGATGGTACCTAACTTAAGGCCACAGCCGCTTCCTTCCCTCTTCCTTGCCTATCCTTTCCAATCTTCCCATCCCCCACCAAGGCCCCTGTTCCGCGTAGCAGGTGAGGCCACCTGGGCGAGGTACTTTTCATTCTCCCCAGTTGTATCCCCCGACCCAATGTCTCACGCTCCAGGTCACTGCCCTTGAGGCGGTAGAGGTAGGATCCCTCGCTGAGTCAGGGGGGAAAACCAACCCTGGAGGGTAAGCAGATTAATAATAATAATAATAATAATAATAATAATAATAATAAATATCGGAGTATGTAGTTCGGACAAAAAGTAGGCAGCAAACTTAGCTACTTTTAAAACAAATGCCGTATTAACCTTACCTCTATTCGTCGTCCTCGTCATTGTCTGCTAGGTGAATTACAAATCTATCTTGGTTGCTATCCGTGTCGTGTTTCATGTACTTCTCTTCTGTCTTAATGGTGCTGCGAACACAAGCAGATCACCTCTCAGGACCGATCGTTCCAGCCGTTAACTTTGCTTACTTATAGTTTAGTCACCTTTCTTTTCTCCGCGGAACGACTACTACCCGGCTGAATATCACTCGCGGACACGGAACCAGTACTACTCGGTCGAATATCACTGTTACTGGTGCTCGGTTGAAGATCGTTTGCGTGCACTGGCAGATTTAATTCGGGATTTTCTGATGCGATAATTTCCAGGTGTGATTCCCACGGCCTCCACATTACTGCATGAAACGAAGTGAAAAGCAACACACTTCACGAATATTAATTAACGAAGCAAAGAAATAATCCAAAAACTTTCAAACAGTGAACAAAGCAAGTGTGAATTGTCGTAGCTGAAAAAAGAGACTGACGACTATTTAACAAGAGATGCATTGGCAACAGAGCTGTGAGGATTTCTGAAGGGGAATGCGAACTTCCGTTTTAAAGCCCACTGCCGTCATAAATCTCTCCCTGCTAGGACAGTGAGTGGCCAGGGGGATCAAACGTTTGCCGAACTGTTTGAATGCCGCTGAGTACGGGTTGACCGTCTCAGCTTTACCTAGCTACATTAGAAAGAGTGAAGACCATACATCTTCAAATGTTCCCTGACTGGCAAAAAACGCTCCTTCAAGACTAAACTATAACCGTTCCATATAGAAGAAAATACAATTGTCTTTTACAGCACAATATCAAGCTTTACATCAAGAACTGAAGGATAAAAAAGCGAATATATAGATATATTTTTACCAAACAGACGGCATGATGACGTCAGAATGGATGAATTCTGACTACGAACCGCGGCATACCAAAACGCGCTTCTTATTAAATGTTCATAAAACCATTGAAAAGGGCAAGCAAACAATATGACTACGACACGCGTATCAAGATGAGTTATCTAGTTATTATTATTATTATTATTATTATTATTATTATTATTATTATTATTATTAGTATTATTATTATTATGGACTGAAATTACATTTCAAAGACACATGTATACAAAATTGTCAACACTTTACAATAAAAACGCTCAACTGTATATTAACAGCATTTCAAACATCTCATATTGTCAATTTACTGAATTTTGTTCCATAGAAAATAAGAAAAATGAGGCATTAACTGGTTTCGGTGGTGGGGTCATGTGAGGCTAATGGAGGACGATATGTGACCTAAGAGCATTATTCTCCTAGGTCACCTATCCTCGGCCATGGCTGGTAGGGGAAGTAGATGGAGACTAAGACGACGATGGTAAGACACAGTTTGTAATGTTTTAAAAATAAGAGGTATAGAACTAAACGAGGCCACCGAGATAGTTGCAAATAAAAGATTGTGGCGGCATTTCGTAAATTCACAGAGGCTTGCAAACTGAAAGCTGAAGGCAATACATTCTATAATGAAGGTGTATGTATGTATGTATGTGTGCATGTATGTATGTATCTATGTAAAATCTCTTTAATTATTCCACATAGAATCCTTGCCTATCTCCGAGAACCACGGTTTGATGACTTCAACTGGGAGAGCTTCTTGGCCCCTTTAAGTTCGTCGTTGTGGCAAGCTACAGGTGTTTGTACGTTCGTCCTAGCAGCCACACTTGCGGGAATCTACTACTTCAGCTGGCGGAATGGAGACGAGAGTGCTCAAGGTGTATACAGCTTTGCCTTCAGAGACTCTCTCTTCTACATGTTCACCAGCCTCACACAGCAAGGTGAGTGTAAAATACCTACTGATTTCAAACTATCACATACGAGATAAACATTCAATATTTTAAGGGACAAATATTTAAACAAATTCATGAATTATTGACTTATTCTTCACAGGCAAGTTGTGCATTTCACCTGTGACAATGACAATATCTAAAATGACAATATCTACTGCGTTGATGGGGTGAAAGTTCCTTTTGGGGATCACTGTAAGTATCTAGGTGTCAGGATGTAAAGGAGAGAGCATATAAGTCTCTGGTAAGACCCCAACTAGAGTATGGTTCCAGTGTATGGGACCCTCACCAGGATTACTGCATTCAAGAACTGGAAAAAATCAAAAGGAAAGCAGCCCGATTTGTTCTGGATGATTTTCGACAAAAGAGTAGCGTTACAAAAATGTTGCAAAGTCTGGGCTGGGAAGACTTGGGAGAAAGGAGACGAGCTGCTCGACTAAGTGGCATGTTCCAAGCTGTCAGTGGAGAGATGACGTGGAATGACATCAGTAGACGAATAAGTTTGAATGGTGTCTTTAAAAGTAGGAAAGATCACAATTTGAAGATAAAGCTGGAATTCAAGAGAACAAATTGGGGCAAATATTCGTTAATAGGAAGAGGAGCTAGTGATTGGAATAACTTACCAAGGGAGATGTTCAATAAATTTTCTATTTCTTTGCAGTCATTTAAGAAAAAGGCTAGGAAAACAATAGATAGGGAATCTGCCACCTGGGCGACTGCCGTAAATGCAGATCAGTAGTGATTGATTGATTGATTGATTGATTGATTGATTGATTGATTGATTGATTGACTGAAGTCCTCAATTTATCAATTAATCTTATACCCGACAAATAATACATTGCTAAATGCATTCAATGGACGTGTTTCCTTAATAATATATGGCAAATTCCATGTCAAACAGTTTCCGGCAGGTATCGATTTCTACTTGAATACTCGTGAAGCATTATTATGTAACCTCACCGGACAAACGAAGTTACTCCCGGAGACATCATTATTATTCGCACCACTTTTTAGGATATATTGATGTACAGGGGGTGTAAGGAGGGAGCTTTTCCGGTTCCGGTAATACTGCCAACTGAATGGACATGAAATCTGAATTGAATTGATAATATGATCGATCGATATGAATTCTATAAACCTTTATTATCTTAAGCCAACAACTGTGTCACACACACATTATATAACATTTCTCGATGCGAATCTCGTTCCTAAGATGAATTCTATAGTTTGGCTTTGCTGTGTAAACCAAAACCAGTACTAGTACGTAAAGTGTACGCCAGATGTCTCACAGCGATGCATAAGCGTTTCATAGTTTGTGTTTCAAAGGTTGCCAATACGAATCTGGAAGATAACCGAGGTTGACCGATTCAGCACTAGGGTGTCCATCTATTACTAATAAGTGTGGACTGGATAACCCCTGGATTCGGTTAGGAAGTGAGTCCACAAGGTTGTGCCGGTACGTCGCATCCAGGTTAAGCCACTCGCTGAGGATTTTACCGCCCAATTCCACCAAATTGCGGACTTACTGATGTCAGCATTTTACAGGCTGTTCCAACATGTCCCACAGATTTCCAATGGTGTTCAAGTCAGATGATTTTGCAGGCTAATCGGGATATAGTAGATTGGGGGAGTGTTCATAAAACCAATCACACAGTGGTCACTTCAATGAGCGGGCCCAATCCATGATACGAAAAACACCCCCAAAACATCACAGATCCACCTCTGACTTGCACACATCCAGGATGAAATGCTTCAATTGACCTTCGGTACACTCGACGACATGCGTCATTGGAATACAGGTAAAAACGTGATTCGTCAGATCTCATTACGTTCTGCCAGTCAGCTACTGCCCATGTTCGATGATTTCTAGCCCATTGATGATGCGCAGATTGATGTGCCTGTGTGAGCAATGACCTCTTGCGAGGTGACCGATTCCAAATGTTCATTGCATGCAGTTCCCATCGCAATGTTCTCTCGCTAACAGGTTGCGATGGACTTTCGTTGATCGACTGCAGCAATTCCTGTCGGGTTTGAAGCGATTTTGATTCGCAAGCAGTGAAACGCGTCTCCGGTCCCTCTCAGTCAGGATCTTTCTCCGACCACAATTTTGACGTCGTGTTTTTTGGCCACGTGTTTTACTCCACAGCTTGTAGACACGTGGAACAGTCCACTGTGAAACTCCAACAAATCCAGCATCTTCACCCACCGTTTGCCCGTAGGCACAACCAAACACGATTGCTCCTTTTTCCACTCTGTCACATCCTTACATGTTGACGTACACTGTTCGCTTGAAACATCAATGTCTCGCTGATCGCTACTGCCTTATGCTGATGTAGATGCAGTGCGCGTGCGCACGAGGGTGACTAATTTTCGTTCGGTGAGCTCACATTAAACTAAAAAAGGAATTTATACAGCTCACTTAAGTAAGAAGATTTCTTTTTTTAATACTCGTATATATTTTGGTTCTAACATTGAATATCAATTTAGGAAATGTTTCACATATTAACCGCGATCAACCATAATTAGAGGTAGAATTTCAAAATGCAACAAATGAAATCATGTCCAATAACAACTACAAAATGCTTTCTTTGTACATTTTTGTAAAGAACAGATAGCGGGTTCAAACCCGACAGAGGTAGTCGGATTTTTGAAGGGCACAGAAAAGTCCATGCGACATTTCCTGTCGTACGATATCGGTAAGTAGAAGATGTTCGATGACACATTTGGTTCTTATCCGGAAAAAATACTTAAAACTCAAACCATAGACGCTCAAGAGAGAGTCGGTGCACTTTGCCATCTAGTAGGCCTATAGCTCATTCCATGTTAAGAAAACAGTACGGCTCTTATGGACCTGCAAGGAGTGAACACATCCCCTCTTAGACACTCATAATTTCTCCTGATTGAGGAATATTATAATGTACTTTTATATAGTTTTATGAAATAAGGAGCGCTGAGTGACTCAGACGGTTGAGGCGCTGGCCTTCTGACCCCAACTTGGCAGGTTCGATCCTGGCTCAGTCCAGTGGTATTTGGAGGTGCTCAAATACGACAGCCTCGTGTCGGTAGATTTACTGGCACGTTAAAGAACTCCTGCGGGACTAAATTCCGGTACCACGGCGTCTCCGTTAACCGTACAAGTAGTTATGGGACGTAAAGACAATAACATAAAATTGAAAGAAAGAAAATGGATAGCGCATGTTTTTGCCCGTGAGTTATTAAAGTAACTACTTAACATTCTCTATTTAATAAATACTTTCGCAGGGAGGAAGCACAGTGGCGGGAACAGCCATCGCTTTGTTGCCCTCCTTCATTTTCCTTCTGAGTTGCTTTGGTGCACGTAACTCATCTGTTACGCTGTGAATATTCGGCAGCTTATCGCTGTTGAAGGGAAGTCATCTATTTATTTATGTGTGTTCTAATATCCATGTACTGTACAGCAGTTGTTACTGGAGATTTTGATGCTGTGGTGTGCAGCGATACATCACGGAATTGCTAGTAATGATACAGAAATTCGCTATGATATTTATCTGTGCTTGGTTTTGTTATTTAACTTTTGTTAAGCGCATTTTACCGGGCGAGTTGGCCGTGCGCGTAGAGGCGCGCGGCTGTGAGCTTGCATCCGGGAGATAGTAGGTTCGAATCCCACTATCGGCAGCCCTGAAAATAGTTTTCCGTGGTTTCCCATTTTCATACCAGGCAAATGCTGGGGCTGTACCTTAATTAAGGCCACGGCCGCTTCCTTCCACCTCCTAGGCCTTTCGTGTCCCATCGTCGCCATAAGACCTATCTGTGTCGGTGCGACGTAAAGCCCCTAGCAAAAAGCGCATTTTACTTTTGCCATACCTTTACCACTTTTTCGCAAGCGCATTTAATTGTTACCATTCTTTTCGTGGGGCTACATACAGTAGTACCCGGCGTTACCTGGGCAAATTTATTAAGTGTAATTAACTGCGTCCCCCACCACGAGCCTAAAAAATTATCTGTTGTCTATTTTCTCCCAGTTTGCCTTGAACTTCAATGCTGAGGTTTTGTATCCATGTTGCTGTAAAAAGCTAAATAACCCCCTCCCTTCCCTTTTGTAGCTTAGTTTCTTCCATCTTTTAGTTTGAATTAAGTACTGAGTTTCACCAATATACATATGTATATATTCCACAGTTGTCCCGCGATGCTGTTCAGCAGAGCTGTTCGATATGGCAACCTTCTTGAAAGAAAGAAAGAAAGAAAGAAAGAAAGAAAGAAAGAAAGAAAGAAAGAAAGAACGAAAGAAAGAATAATAATATAGATAGCTTCATCCGTAAATATATGATATAGTAGATATTTCTTTCCTTCTTTCTTTCTTAATCTGTTTACCCTCTAGGGTTGATTTTTTCCTCGGACTCTGCGAGGGATCCTACCTCTTCCGCCTCAGGGCAGCGTCCTGGAGCATGAGTATTTGCGTCGGGGGATACAACTAGTAAGGAGAACCAGTATCTCCCCAAGGCATCCTCACCTGCAATGCTGTACGGTGGTTTACTGAGGGATGGGGAGATTGGAAGGGATAGACAAGGAAGAGAAAAGGAAGTGGCCGTGGCCTTAAGTTAGGTACCATTCCGGTATTTGTCTAGAGCAGAAGTGAGAAACCACGGAAAACCACTTCGAGGATGGCTGAGGTGGGAATCGAACCTACCTCTACTCAGTTGACGTCCGGAGGCTGAGTGGACCCCGTTACAGCCCACGTACCACTTTTTACATTTCGTGGCAGAGCCGGGAAACGAACCCGAGCCTCAGGGAGTGGCAGCTAACCTCGCTAACCACTACACCACAGAGGCGGGAATGATATGGTAGATAAGAAACTAAAATTACCGAGCGATTTGCCCATGCGGTTAGGGTCAGGTAGCTGTGAGCTTATATTCGGAAAATAGTGGGTTAGAACCCCACCGTCGGTTGCCTAAAAGATGGTTTCCCGTGGTTTCCCATTTTCAATCCAGGCAAGAGCTGGGGCTGAGCTTTCCCAATCATAGCCGTTTACCATCCTTCCGTCGAGTAAACATTTGTTGAGTTAGCGCGGCGTTAAGCCAGTACACAATAAATAAATAAATAAATAAATAAATAAATAAATAAATAAATAAATAAATAAATAAATAAATAAATAAATAAAAATCAGAAGCGATATTTTGACGGTCTACTTACTATGGTCGTCTGACGAGAAGTCGCGTGCATGCGGAAAAGAGGGGCGCGGAGGGTAAGTGCAGCAGCTGCGCATGCGCCAAACTCAGGTCTCAAAGCCTGACAATAAACATCGTTTCCGACCGCGGTGATCCTTATGAACTAAGGTGCTGCTGCGAAGCTTCAAATTGGTAGTGCAATTGTGCTGTAGTTACACATTTACTGTATATATACTGTATAATCAGCTGTTTAATAATGACCACGCATCTCTTTCAGAGAGCTCGCACTGTTTATCACGACTAATGTTTGTAGCTTAGTGTAGTACCTACAAGACCGAGCTCGATAGCTGCAGTCGCTTAAGTGCGGTCAGTATCCAGTATTCGGGAGATAGTATGTTCGAGCCGCACTGTCGGCAGCCCTGAAAATGGTTTTCCGTGGTTTCCCATTTTCACACCAGGCAAATGCTGGGGCTGTACCTTAATTAAGGCCACGGTCGCTTCCTTCTCACTCCTAGCCCTTTCCTGTCCCATCGTCGCCATAAGACCTATCTGTGTCGGTGCGACGTAAAGCAACTAGCAAAAAAAAAAAAAAAAAAAAAAAGTACCTACAAGCTGCTGCGACTTCTCGTGAGACGTAGATGGTATACTGTAATATAAAAGTTGTAAGATTAGAACGAGATATGCTCCTTAGCTAGCAAGTTCCTTTGTTGTAGGATTATTTCACACTATTCCTAGAAAGTTTGCTTCTGACATGAAAGCTGCGTTTTATTTATTTCGCTGATAGGTTTGCTCAAGTGACACAGGATAATCAATTGTGGCAATTGCAACTTCCTAAGTACCAAAAAATCCATGGCGCAACAGCCCCGAAGGACCATGACCTATCCAGCGACCGCTGCTCAGCCCGAAGGCCTGCAGGTTACGAGGCGTCATGTGGTCAGCACGACAAATCCTCACGGCCGTTATTCTTGGATTTCTAGACCGGGGTCGCCATCTCACCCTGAGATAGCTCCTCAATTGTAATCACATAGCCTGAGTGGGCCTCGTACCAGCCCTCAGATCCAGTTAAACGTCCCTGACCTGGCCGGGAATCGAACCCGAGTCCTCCGGGTAAAAGGCAGGCACGCGAACTCTACACCCGGGGACCGGCAACTTCCTAAGTACGCTTTTGTAATTTGTAACATACTCTCCACTTAAAAAAGCATTTGGCAGTTGTTTCTCCTCGAGTCCAAAAATAGACCGGTCACCTTTACATCGTAAATCAATTAGTTTTTTGTTTTCCTTCTTCTTTTCCTTAATCTGCTTACCCTCCAGGGTTGGTTTTTCCCTCGGACTCGGCGAGGGATCCCACTTCTACTGCCTCAAGGGCAGTGTCCTGGAGAGTCAGACATTCTGCCGGGGATACAACTGGGAAGGAGGACCAGTGCCTCGCCCAGGCGGCCTCACCTGCTATGCTGAACAGGGGCCTTGGTAGGGGATGGGAATATTGGAAGGGATAAACAAGGAGAGGGAAGGAAGCGGCTGTGGCCTTAAGTTAGGTACCATCCCGGCATTTGCCTAGAGGACAAGTGGGAAATCACGGAAAACCACTTCCAGGATGGCTGAGGTGGGAATCGAACCCACCTCTACTCAGTTGACCTCCCAAGGCTGAGTGGACCCCGTTCCAGCCCCGCGTACCACTTTTCAAATTTCGTGCAGAGCCGGGAATCGAACCCGGGCCTCCGGAGGTGGCAACTAATCACACTAACCACTACACCACAGAGGCGTACTTTGTTTTTCTTATTAGTGGTTTAACGTCACACTAACACATCGAAGATTTTCGGCGACACACGGATGGGAAAGGGCTAGGATTGGGGAGGTAGCGGCCTTAATTAAGGTACAGTCCCAGCATTTGCTTGGTGTAAAATGGGAAACCACGGAAAATCATATTCAGAATTGCCGATTGTGGTATTGGAACCCACCATCTCCCGAATGTAAGCTCACATCTGCGCGACCCAACGCGCTAGGATGATTGATGGCACTAATGTCTATGAGGCTGATGCTTCCATTTTCCGCCAGACAATGTGCGTCTTCATAGACCTCTAATACCTTACTCCACAGAGCATTGGTCAGCAGCTCGTTTATGGTGTTGTACCTTTTTAATTCTTAACGTTCCAGTGTATGGGACCCTCACCAGGATTACTTGATTCAAGAACTGGAAAAACCCAAAGAAAAGCAGCTTGATTTGTTCTGGGTGATTTCCGACAAAAGAGGAACGTTACAAGAATGTTGCAATGTTTGGGCTGGGAAGATTTGGGAGAAAGGATACGAGCTGTTCGAATCAGTGGTATGTTCCGAGCTGTCAGTGGAGAAGTGGCGTGGAATGACATTAATAGGCGAATAAGCTTGAGTGGCGTCTTTAGAAGTAGGAATATAATAGTTTCGTGTGGCTATTTCTAGCCGAGTGCAGCCCTTGTAAGGCAGACCCTCCGATGAGGGTGGGCGGCATCTGCCATGTGTAGGTAACTGCGTGTTATTGTGGTGGAGGATAGTGTTATGTGTGATTTGCAGGGATGTTGAGGACAGCACAAACACCCAGCCCCCAGGCCATTGGAATTAACCAATGAAAGTTAAAATCCCGGACCCGGCCGGGAATCGAACCCGGGACCCTCTGAACCGAAGGCCAGTACGTTGACCATTCAGCCAACAAGTCGGACAGAAGTAGGAATGATCACAGTATGAAGGTAAAGTTGGCATTCAAGAGGACAAATGGAACAAATATTCATTTATAGGAAGGGGAGTTGGGGATTGGAATAACTTATCAAGGGAGATGTTCAATAAATTTCCAGTTTCTTTGAAATCATATAAGAAAAGGCTAGGAAAACAACAGATAGGGAATCTTCCACATGGGCGACTGCCGTAAATGCATATCTTGATTGATTGATTGATTGATTGATTGATTGATTGATTGATTGATTGATTGATTGATTGATTGATTGATTGTTTCTCCCCTGGAACTACTCTTAGGTTGAATTTCATACTAATCGCAGTATCTGCAGTGGCTCATGCCATTTAAACATCCAGAGAGAGTCTGGCTCCATGGCTAAATGGTTAGCGTGATGGTCTTTTGTCCAGGTGATCCCGGGTTCGATTCCTTATCAGGTCGGGGATTTTAACCTTCATTGGTTAATTCCAACGATTCGGGGGCTGGGTATATGTGCCGTCTTCAGCATTAGAATTCATCATAGGTAGGACGTGCAGGTTGGCTGTCAGACGTCAACTTGAAAGACCTGCATCAGGCCTCTTCGAAGGCCACACATTATTATTATTATTATTATTATTATTATTATTATTATTATTATTATTATTATTATTATTTGTCGACAATACCTAGTGTTTACAGTTCACTGTCTCCTGGCGTGGGGTAGAATACATTTGTTACTTTCACTGACCTGTCTCAGTTTCATCCGTGGCTTTAACAACGTGAAAGTGACCGGGGTATGAGTGATGCTAGTAATGCCATTCCTTATGCAGCCAGTCCCTGTTATGAATGGTGTGAAAATGTTGCTCGTAGGGTCGGTTGGTGCAGATATTTCAGCGGGCTTGGCAGACTTAAATATAATAGCAACTTCTGGTTCAATGAGGAAAGCAACGGGGAAACTACCTCATTACTAATTTCCCTACTACTCCTCTTCAGTGAAGCCTGGGCCACTTAACGGCTGATGGCTGAGCTGTCGATGTCCAAACCAGCCTCCGGGCTGAGCACTCAACGTACACACGTTATCCAGGAAGATATCATACAGGTGCAACCATTGCAGGTATTTCAAAACGTCCCTCAATTCAGAGTTTATTTCTTGCATTTATTTTCTCCACAATCCAGGTGGGAACATATGGAACTTGCGAAAATAGTTCTACCCCTTTGCTTTTAAGGGGATAAGCAGACCATGTGGTAATAATCTTTCCTTGGCAGAAAGCTGCACTGTTTTATCGGCTTCTGCAGTGTGTTGGCTAACTGAACTATCTGACATTAAGTTTATAAATTATTAAGAACGATGAACTAAATATTGCATTCGGCTTATTTTATGTGAGCACAAAAAATGATCCTTATCCAATCCGGGTGACGCGGATAATAAGCTATTTTGCTGTATGTGAAGCTTCTAAAATTTCCTCTGATAACATTTCACATTTGGTTTTTTGTTTTATTTTACTTTCAAGAGTAAAGTATGTTTATGGGTCATGGTCTTGGAATTGACTAACGATGACACTGATAAGTTAGTGTGTCTTAAAGGAAGAATGCACTCATCAAATATAGACTGTTGTGCTACTTGCTCTTAACCTTAAGAAGATTAGCTAACGTCACTTCACGCGATAGAAGTTTAACTCATTCGCATTCTAACTATACTACGAAATCTACGAAAACATAATCTTGTGAATTCTGATATTGTTGAGAGTTACTTACAAATTCATTTACAAGTAACAACGAAAGTAGCCTTTAAGTTTAATCATTTTAATAGTATTAGTCAATGTAAAGTCAATACCAGAACGTAAGCTGGACTTCTGCATCTCTCCGCTGTTTCATTTCTCGACATTATTTTTGCAAATATCAACGAAAGTAACCATTAGGATTAATCATTTTAACCGTATTAACCTATGTAACATTCTCCATACCTCTGAATTACGATCAATCGGCAATCAAAGTCAATATATTTTCCGTTGCCTACGCTATAATACAAGGCCTTGAAATGCACTCGCGGAAACGGGTTGCTTCCTAGTTCACCATTCAGCCGCTAGGATCGCGTTCTTGCCCCCTTATATTCACATGGCCGTATATGTCAATAAGTAAATTATATCCTAAATAAAAAGAACTGAATGGTTTTGCGAGTATTGACAGTACTTTATTTATAGAGAGGTGCTGCATTGGCTTGGATATGTCATTGAAGTTTCAAAACTTTCCTTTTGAGGGGGTTCTTATCAAGTTTCAAAACTTTCTCTCTTCTACTTGAGTGGCTCAAAGCAATGTTGTCTAACAGAGGTCTCAGAAATTTTCATAGTAGAAAAAGAGGTGGTTTGTCGCCTTTACACTTTCCACACTTAATTTCACTGTTGAACATGTCTTTCAAAAAAATATACGTACACCTTTAAGTAACTCTCTTCGGGGCAAGTACTGCGTAGCGGAGGTGACAAATTCCGTCGTTCACTGCAGAAGTGCCACAGACGATGATTTTCGGTATCTGAGGGCTCCTCGATCTTGAAAACGAATAAGACTCAATGTTGGACTTCGAGTAGAAGCTGGAGAAGAGATATGTTCTAAACAGCCTTTACAGTCTGTTTTTTATTTTGTCACACGAACCATAATGTCATTTTATTCCGCTTGGCGTCTTAGCTGAAGAAGAGCTCGATGTCATAGCTCGTTAGGTTTCTCGTCAATGCATAATGCAAATGTATACTTATGAGGAATTTTACGCAGGCCACAGTGGATTGGGTAGTCAAGACCTATGCCTGATACATTTCTCTCATGAATCTTTTTTGCTTTCTCTGGGTGCATTTGAAGTTTCTTAATATATGACAGGAAATCATTAATTAACCAACTGAGGCGTTCATCTTCAGTACTAAAAGATGCTTTTTTTTAATTACTGGTGGCTTTACGTCGCACCGACACAGATAGGTATTGTGGCGACGATGGAATAGGAAAGGCCTAGGAGTTGGAAGGAAGCGGCCGTGGCCTTAATTAAGGTACAGCCCCAGCATTTGCCTGGTGTGAAAATGGGAAACCACGGAAAACCATCTTCAGGGCTGCCGACAGTGGGATTCGAACCCACTATATTCCGGATGCAAGCTTACAGCCGCGCGCCCCTAACCGTACGACCAACTCACCCGGTTAAAAGGTGCTCGTTTGTTCTCATTCCTGGAATATGTCCCATGTGAGGTGATGCAGACGTCATGCGCATCGAACAATTTCATAAAATGCTCCATAAAACAAATGGCTTATTTTAAACTGTATTTAATGCTCTCGGGACAAACCACCTCCATACTTTTTCAAACCAGAGATTGTTTCAGGGGAAAACACAATATTTTTAGCTCTTGCTACATTCATTTTCGCCAAATTTGTTGGGCAAATTATTTTCCTCGTTGGTTTCCTAATTTAAGATTTCTGAGTTTGAAGATGCCTCTCAAATGATCGCCGGTCACGGTAGCATTGTTTCCAAAAGAGTCCAGTGACAAATTTTGCGATCGCCCGATTCTTATGACGTAACTCGGATCAAAACTTAGGAACAGAGGCCTACTTCGATCAGCTTGAATTCGTATCTGATGCGTACTTCCTCTGTATAATGATTCGAACATTGAACATTCACTGGAAACTTGTGAAACGAAATTCCACTACCTTTAATTTCTCGTGAATAAACCATGACTGGAACTGCGAATTCTCAACATCAGACGAATACATAATACATTCACAACCAACTCAGATAATGAACACGTTTAAAGGCGCGAACCTGGTAGACAGGGGGCAAGAAAGCGATCCTAGCGGCCCGGCATTGAACTTCAGTGTAACCACTTCCATAGCGTTTTACGGGCTCTATTTCCAGGCCTTGTGTTATAACGTAGGCAACGATATTTTCCATAGAGGAGTATGCATTTTCACAGCAAAAACTTAGGCCGCAAGCACCACGTGTCGAGCTATGAAACTACTGCGATTACAGTACGTGGACCCGATTGTCAAGTTTGGAAAGGAGCTAGCTAAATTGACGCATCAAGTCGGCTGTGACCCATATATCAAACAAGGGGCACCCAGATTATCGGACGAAACTATCTTTATATCGGTTTGGTTTCAAATCACAGTTGCTGTACGAGAGAGAAATGTGTGTAGATTCAGGGCACCTTATTCATAAGTTAGACGTAAGAGACATGAAAGTAGCGGAAATGGGTGCTGGTACAAGTAAGTGGGAAAAATTGCAGGAGGATACTTGAAAGGAGAATATAAAGGCAAAGTTATTAACAAACTACAGACGAGATGCCCGAGATAGTTTCGAACTATCACCGGAGAGATGGCATGGAATAACATTAGCGGAGCTTTTAAAAGCTTAAAAGAAAATATCTTAATATGAAGATAAAGCTGGATTTCAAGAGGACAAATTGGGGTAAATATTTATAGGACGAGGAGTAAGGGATTGGAATACATTATGAAGGGATGTTTGATAAATTTCCAGGTTCCTTGAAAACTTTTAACAAAAAAATAGGTAAACAACTGATAGGGAGTCTGCCACTTGGGCGACTGCCCTAAATGCAGAATACTGGTGACCGAAAACTCGATGGGCTGAAGCTATACGTATCAGCCGCCTTCTGCAGTGGGGCAATGTGAGGTGAATGGAGGAAGTAATACTGAAAGAAGCATTCTGACACTTCTTAGAGCGAGTTCCGTTTACTGCCTGCCTGGGTGGGGAGAAGGGAGTAACGTGTATGGTTGTCATGGAAACGTGGGTGGATCCACTGCGGTTCCCATGGAGATAAGCCTGCTGGCCGGCTTGTGTTGCCTACAGTTGCAAAACCTCTCACTTCTGAGCTGTGTACAACAGAACACAGCGGTTTGAATGAACGAACAATTGGGCCGGAAGCGAGGGGAGGGGAAAGAGATGCAAGAATGTGGCAACATCGTGCAATGACACGTGCAATGCTCCTCCTTCCAGCACTATCTGTCAGAATGCTTCTTTCAATATCACGGGACTGTACTTTCGAGGCTAAGAGAAGTAGAGGGAGATCGAGGCCCCGCTGGTTACACTCAGTTTGTCATGATTTAATTATAACATGTGTGGAACTAAACGATGGATACATTCTGCTATGTTTTATTTCGAGATATTAATCTGAAAATATAATATGTCAGAAATTATTTTAAGATTCTCGCTCTATTTTAAAATGAGTTCGTGTCTCTTCATTTCCCGCTCAGTCACACCTAAACCACTGGGCCAATTAAACTGAAATATGGTATGAATATACCTCAAATACATATTTAATTAAAAACTCAAGATGATTATAATTTGAAAATCACTTCTCTCTCACTCTCTCTATTATCGCTTCCTCAATTCTGAGGATCGTAGGTAATTGGTCTCGTGCAATCCTCGGCCAGGCGTGCTGCACAAAGAATGTTCAACCCAACTGCGACCATGGAGTGGGACCATCCACAATCCTCTTCCCGGGAACATTTCCGAGTATGATCAGTTTTTCTATACTGTCGTTCCAAAGAATTGTAAAACTCTTCTGATGATAATCTGATTCTGAGGTTGCGATGTTTTATAACGGAATCATTGGTGAAAAATACTGTCCAAGGCATGTGTAAAATATATATTGTTTTAAATGATTGCCATTAAGATTGTAGATATTTATTGAATGCATGCATCCTCGAGACAGATAAACAAAATTAATAAGGAAATATTTAGTCACATCACCAAATAAATCCAAGAATCTGTGATATGTGTTTCCTTTGTAACTCTGATGATTCTCCAGAAAATTCGGCTCTTATGTTTTGAAGCATCGTTCCAGAGCATCCGCCGGCCGAGCGCTATTCGTCTGAGTATTTTGGCGGTTCTTGCAAGGTCCTGCTAATTCAGACCGTACACCAGTGTATGCGAAGGTTGCTGCTAAGCAATTACGCGTCTAAGCAAAGAGAAGTCAGAGACGTCACCAACTATCAGCTCGTCAAGACCACGATAACAAAATCTACAGAGCACTGATCCAGTTTCTACAAGACACCAATCTAACTATATAAACCCTGATGCAGAAGCCACCAACTGAAATGGTTAATAGAGATAATCTCCTAACTGTTACACCCCATTAACTACTACCTTTCTACCGTGGCAATGCCATGACTGGCCTCATGGCGAGAAGACATCGCATCATCCCTATTCTTATCACTAGCAGCTAACCAAAAGGTGTATAACCAAAGGACATTATAGTTATATATATTCCAGCCAATAAAAATCTTCTAGCCGGGCGAGTTGGGTTCGAATCCCACTGTCGGCAGCCCTGAAGATGGTTGTCCGTGGTTTCCCATTTTCTCACCAGGTAAATGCTGGAGCTGTACCTTAATTAAGGCCAAGGCCTCTTCCTTCCAACTCCTAGGCCTTTCCTATCCCATCGTCGCCATAAGACCTATCTGTGCCGATGCGACGTAAAGCCACTAGCAAAACAAATCTTCTTCTTCTTTTCATTCTCCGTTTTTTATTCCGCACCCTGGTTAGATCACAGGTGTGAACTTCAGTCCGATATAAAGGGATATATTTACTATTGACTGTTTCTGTGGTGGGGCGTGTTCAATGTACATGAAGAGGTTTGTATTGGGATAAACATGAAACCTAATCCCCTAGTTACAGAGATTCATCAGATGTAGTTAAAATCCACAATCCACCGAGAACCGAACCAGAGACCCTCTGAATCGAAAGCCTCGATGCTGACCATCCAGTCAAAGTCAGTCAAGGACCAGCTAATAATGTTGAAAGAGAAAACTGTATTAATCACACGTTATATTTCCATTACTTGTATGTGTGTCAATCCCGATAGTAAATGAAAATGAAAACCTACAACCTGTTTTCTAGCCAGTGACCGGGTCAGGGATGTAATGAATGAATTATATATAGGCTGTTATTACTATGGGGTCACCACTCCCAAAGTGATATATTAATGAATGATAGATGCTACGAAATGAGAATGAAGAGTGTTGCTGGAATGAAAGATGACAGGGAAAACCGGAGTACCCGGAGAAAGACCTGTCCCGCCTCCGCTTTGTCCAGCACAAATCTCACATGGAATGACCGGGATTTGAACCACGGTATCCAGCGGTGAGAGGGCGACGCGCTGCAGTCTGAGCCACGGATACTCCCCGGTAGTAAATATGTACATAAAATACCATATATTATGGTGGTCTTTGTTTCAGGGTCATGTATATTAGCGTAAGATTCCTATTCGACAGGGTAGGTATGATTTCAGTAGCGAAGGTAAGCCACAACAGTGAAAGTCTTATCATCCTCCGGTCTAACTCATTCAATATAAAACATTCGTAAGGTCTCATACTATTTTTCTATTTCCTGTAACCATTGAAATTTACGTTCAGCATTGAAATTTACGTTCAGCGCCCATGAAACTCCTCGTGTTCACTGTGACAATATATATATATATATATATATATATATATATATATATATATATATATATATATATATATATATGCTACAGCCTTTGTTTTATGTCGCACCGGCATAGACAGATCTCATGGCGACGATGGGATAGTCCAGGGCCTCTTAGGAAGGGAACGACCATGGGCTTAATTAAGATACAGCCCCGGTATATGGCTGGTGTTAAAATGAGAAACCATGGACTATCATCTTCAGGGTTATCATGAGCTGTAAGCTAACAGCAACGTAACCCAATCCACATAGATAATTCGCTCGGTGACAACATATTTAAATTCCATCAGGAACTTGTACATATTCAGAGTGAGCAACCTATTTTTGTTTGTGCTTCACAAAATTAATGTTCTCTTTGTAAGGGGAAATTCCAATAATAATAATAATAATAATAATAATAATAATAATAATAATAATAATAATAATAATAATAATAGTAATAATAATAATAATAATAATAATATGCCGTGTGTTTTATGTCCTGTAAACTGTCACTGGTTTTAACAGATGCTAGAGAGCCAGAATTTTACTCTAAGAAAGGGTCTTTGACAAGCCAGTAGGTTAAATATATTCGCATGCATTTGAGTACTTTTAAATGTCAATCGACTGCGTCAGGATTCGACCTTTGAACACTGAAAATTGACAGCGGGCTGTAAAAGTTTAGATCTGTATCATAAGAATAATCATGTTCAAAGATTGCCTTGTTACGGATGTTACATATTGCCTATTTGTGATCATCTCGTTACTAGTGACCTAATATCGTACTAATACTGATAGGTTATTTGTGACGATGAGTTGAAAAAGGCATAGGATTGAGAAGAAAGCGACCATGGACTTAAGGTTCAGTACAGCCCCGACGTTTGCCTGATGTGAACATTGGGAACCATGAAGAACCATCTTCATGGCTGACGAAGTTGGGGTTCGAGCCCACCACCTCCCGAATACTAACTCGTAGATAGGTAGCCAACTAGCGGTTTATGAATATTTTTGAAATGAATTGTACAACGTATAGGCCTAAACTTTCTTTCCAGTTCAACGTTTCAGTAATCATATTAACAAACAAAAGTTCTGGGTGTTCTACACTCGATGTCAGTTCAGCAGTGACAAAATTTGAACATTTCTAGAACGGAAACAAATTGCTAGCTAGAAAGCTGTCTCCAATGGTAAACAATTAATAGGGAATCTGCCACCTATGTGATAGCCCTAAATGCTGAACACTGATGACGATTTGATTGATTGATTGATTGATTGATTGATTGATTGATTGATTGATTGATTGATTGATTGATTGATCGAATGGAAAATTCAGACGTGTGAGATTGTTACTATGCATTTTTCAGGAGTTGAAGTGTATACATAAATGTAACGCTATCTTTCGGGAGTTTACGAAATACACGTACAGGACTAAAAAATTCACATAAATTTTACACGAACTCTTAGCCCATTTCCTTCTTGGGAATGTCATAATGTTTGATGATTTCGTGGTAACACGCCCTGTTCTCTCATGATGTTACCATTTAGAGGAATAAAATGTATGGGTCTCGAACCTGTCAGCTTGCATTCAGGAGATAGTGGGTTCGAACCTCACTGTAGGCAGCCCTGAAGGCGGTTTTCCATGGTTTCCCATTTTAACACGAGCCTAATGTCGGGACTGTAACATAATTAGTAAGGCCATGGCAGCTTCCTTCTCACTCCTAGCCCTTTCCTATCCTATCGCCGCCATAAGAACTATCTGTTTCGGTGCTACGTAAAGCAAATAAAATTGTAAATATATATACTGCTGGGTCTTCAGAGAAAATTGGGATATGGTACACGTAAAGGTCGTTAAAATAGTACATGCAATGAGATCTTTTATATCTTTGTCCATAATTCTCCATCGCGGAGGACAACGTATAGGAATTGGTTAGAGGAGATCGATTTGGCTAAATTTTACTACAAGAAGAGATAGGAATGATAGGACACATCTCAAGGCACCGATAAATTGTTCAGTTAGTGTTTGAGAGAAGTATAGGCGGTAAGAACGGTACGGATAGTCCAAGGTATGAATATGATAAGCAGGTTAGAGCAGATGTAGGATGTGGTAGTTACGTAGAAATGAAAAGGTGAGCACAGGATAGGGTGACATGGAGAGCTGCATAAAACAGTCTATGGACTGTTGACCCAAACAACAATAGTGGCAGAGGGTAGAAATCCTTATGGTATGATTTTGTTGATCTTGAGGTAATCAATACACAATCCTAACGAGCCATCTTTCTTCCAAACTACCACCACAGGATTAGCATACTCTGAAGACCTTGATTCTTCCAGCCACGTTTGTGCTTCCTCATTGATAGCTTCCTTTTCTGCAGATGGTACGCGTTGTGGTCTGATGAAAGCTGATTGTTCGTCCTTAAGTGTAATGGCCAATTCTACATAGGAATATTATGTTTTGGGTGGTTCACAGGAGGAGAAGATTTCTTCAACTTGTTGACTCTGATCTCCACCTACGTTCAATGACCATTCTTCTACAATCCTCATCTTCATCAGAAACAAATCTGGTTTTGTTCTAGAAAATTGAGTGCTATTTTGATTGATCACCACTCCTGCCTTGCGAAGAACATCATTTCCAAGGATAGCAGGAAGTTTTATGATGTCCCTTGAAACGACATACACATCAGTATAAAATATTTCATTCTCAACAAAGACCATGAAAATAGCCTTGAGGCAAATCATATTTTCTGTTAGGACCAGATTGGACCTTCTGAGAGGACAAGCTCCAACTTCCTTTTAGATATCTCCTCGAATCAAAGTAACGCTACTGTTTGTGCCTACCATCGCGTCGATCGTAGTGTATTATTTTGGGAATTCTTATTTTGGTGCTCAAAACTGATGGTGCCGCATTATCCATAGAGTTAAATGAACTACAATTTAACATCCCTGGTTTCTACTGAATGACAGTCTACTGACTTATTCCCAAATTGATTGTATCTCAATCACTTCAGACACCCATCCTTTTGCCCACAATTTGTCGACTTGTGGCCTGCTTCCTCACTATTAAAACATCTTTGCTATTGTTTTCCTTCAACAGCTGTCGTACGCTTATCTCGTGAATCAGATTTCAAACCAACATCTTTCTTGGAAACTTTCATGTTATGTTCTATCAACACTGCATTCATAGTTCCGCAGATTTCCCTTAAAATCTCTAATATTCTTAGCCCCATATACAGCCATTTTACTACCAGAATCATTCTCTATACATTCTATAAACAATTCTCCTTCATTAAAAGCAAGCATTCTTGGAGTGATTCCTCGTCCATCTTTTAACGCCTATGCAGCATTCCGTGTATCTGTGTATTTTTTCACTGTTAAACTCGATATTAGACTCTTCAATCAATTTCTTTATGTTTCCATGGTGATAAGCCGATTTCACCTTGAATGAAAGCTTTCCGAAACCAGACATGAATTTCTTAGCAAATACCAACTTCAGCATGCTGTCCCATCACATCAATAAAGAAGTTTCCTCAAACAATTAAATCTAATTTCTTACCTACCATCAAAGGTGCGTATAGAATCTTCAACGTCCCGAAACGACATTATGAGTGCACGATCTGAATTTCTACGTCTTGTCGATGTGAAATAGTTCGTGACCCAAACATCTTCACTTTCGCTATCTTCTGTAGATGTTGCTGTTTCGTGAGTTCCTTTCGGCTTCATTCTGTCATGTTCTTTTAATTTATTTTTAGGTTTGAAGCCAAGATTGCAGCTAGCGCCACTGATAATTACAACGCCTTCGTCGTCTTCAAGGTCCCCTTCATCTTCATATCCCAGCTGCAGTAACTATCTTGATTTGATGAGGTGCTGCAAAACGCGCATCGTCAGTTGTTCATTATCTCCCCCCCCCCCCCCGTATCTCAAATTCAAGACCACATAGCAACTAAATCACGGTCAGAGAAAAAGTCAAGGACGCACCTAAACTTATCGTAATATTAAAAAATCCCTTAGTCTTTTACGGTTCTACCTAACGCTTTCATTGCCAAACACATCTTTATACAATATTTTAACTACAGTCTCAGGTGCTGTAGAAATGTTGACATAAATATGTCTTATGGCTGGGGATCATCTGAAAATTTGCGTTACGGATTGTGGATGCAAAATGTGTGACGCGATGTTACCTAGCAACCGTGCAGGCTGTGATGTGAAGTATTGAGGATGGCCATGATTGAGAGGAATTATATAGAGGCCTCGTCTCATCATACCCCAGAGGCCAGTGTTGCCAACACCAATGTCAATAAAGCCACTAAACACACACAAACAACACCGAATTGAACATAAAATCCACTAATTTTTTTCTCCCTCTTTATATACAAGCCTCAGTATCATTAATATTAGTAAACTTGTTTTAAGGTAGCATAAGGCCCCACAGAGCTGTTACAAGAAAGAAAAGTCATCGTTGAACACTTAACAAAACTGGAAAATTAATACTCCTGCATCTCCATCTTCATTTCTTGAAGTGGCTGTGTTGCCTTGTACAAAGGCACTATCGATATCACTCTCGTTCACTCGACCTTCCAACTCTCCCTGATTGGGGAAAGTATTCTGTAGGCTTGTACTGTCCCAATTTGTTTTAACACTTGCTGGACCGAGCTCGATACCTGCAGTCGCTTAAGTGCGGCCACTATCCAGTATTCGGGAGATAGTAGGTTCGAACCCCACTATCGACAGCCCTGAAAATGGTTTTCCGTGGTTTCCCATTTTCACACCAGGCAAATGCTGGGGCCGTACCTTAATTAAGTGCACGGCCGCTTCCTTCCCACTCCTAGCCCTTTCCTGTCCCATCGTCGCAATAAGACCTATCTGTGTCGGTGCGACGTAAAGCAACTAGCAACAACAACAAACAACAACACTTGCTGGGACAGTTCAAAATCATGGCAACATTTACTAAGCCGTCTTAATCCAGCTCAAAATGTCAAGATATACTGCAATAACTCAGTCCCCATCCTTTTTCTAAGTTTAGTTTTTACCACAGTACGTTCATTTGACTGAACAACAATTCCACCTATGCATTTGACCAGGAAACATTGATAATGCTAATTCTGCTAGGTCTTTAAATGGGTTTATGTTTGATGCATCTCTGTATCTAATGAGTTCACACCAAAACCGTCGAGAATTGCTGACATTCTGCCATGTAATTAAGTTGAATACACCCCACTGTGCCTCTATTTTTCCCTTTACTTCCGATGGGATGCTAAACATCTCCGTTAATGGAATCAAAGGTTCCTTAATTTGTCGAAAAGCATGACCAGGACTAAGGTCTAGCAACAGTTTTTAATATATCCATATTTTCAGGAAGTCTTCTCTGCAGTTCCTTGATTAAACAAATGATGTACAGCGTCTTCGAATTAAGTGTTCATTTTCTGCGGTGAGTCTTTGCTCCACCTTCATCTTTCCAATTTTACTTTCACATTAGTATCCCAGGTATAGTTTGAGGTTAAGATGGTTTTTAAAGTCACTACTGGTATAACCAAATTTAAATGTAGGCAATACAGCGGTTTTTCCCAGTAATACAATCAACAATTTTAAGTCAGTTAAGAGTTTCGCTTATTTGCACTTGTAACATCCTCATGAATCCTTTTCAGGAATAGCAGGTAAACTAAATTGTCTTCATCTTTAAGTATAGCATGCGGAGTTTCTGCAATATAACAGTTCTCACTGATCCAAACAATTCCAAAATATGATTTCAGTTTCAGCCATTGTGTAACCAGGCTGTAACTATTCTATCAAACGCTGAGCAAACTGATAGCCTGATATTTTCAAAGCCTCATGGCTATCATTGATAGCCTGGTAAATGTGTCTGGATGCAAGCTGTCTAAGAGAAGATTTTTTGAGAACCAGTTATAAATCGCACTTATAAGAAACTCAATATTTCTGGGCAAAGTGTTTGTACATGCATGGGCAACTGCTATTTGTACGAAATAGTCCAGAAGCATAGTGCATTCCATGGGATTTTTTTTGTGAAGGGAAGGTGCGACTATGTGAAATCGCTTTATTGAATGTTACATAATGGTGTAATACCGGGTGTTTACCTTAAAATTGCGCCGTTTGGTTTTATGACGCCATACATCCAAGATGACCATCACATGTTACATTTATTCATTATATTAAGAATAACTCAAGGACATGAAAGATATAGACTGCTAAACATACTCGTTGCAGCGCCCCTGACTGAAGCTTAGTGAACTACGCCTGCCATGGCACGGCCGACTGGATACCTCGCTGCGCTCCTAGCTAGCTAGAGCGACGCATCAAGTCGGCCGTGGCCATGGCAGTTGCAGGCGAGAGAACTTGACACTTCGATATTGGCCTAGCCACATGCCACTTTAGCTTAGCCGTATTATCAGGTCATGAATAGATGCGGTTATTTTTGTAGCAAAAATAAAGTCTTATTTAAAACTAGCAAGTTCAGGCGTTTTGAAAACTCTGTTACAATTAAAAATCATAGGACTTTTAATGAAAATAAGCGCAGCAGACCTGGCAGCTGTTTGGTTGGAAAGAAGGTGAATAGTATTAATTTGTAGTAATACGCGTTTTTCTTTATCAAGATGTCCATAGCATGCGCATCGTTTAACTGCAGCAAACGCCACCAGAAAGTGATTAACGTTTAATTTCACAAGTAGGCCCTATGTACAGTATGAACAATTATTTGCGAGTTATTTTAGTATAGGCCTAAACCCACTTTCATATCCCATAGGCCATTCCAATTATGACACATTATTTTTCTTCAAGGTTTCCATTGAAATTCCCCTGTGGATGGTGGCGGTAGAATAACACCCACGGTATCCCTTGCCTGTCGCAAGAAGCGACTCAAAGGGTCTTAACTTGGGAGCATGGATTGGCGATCACGGGGCCTTAATCTGAGTCCTGGTATTGTTTCCACTTACTTGTGCCAGGATTCTTACGTTCTTCTATACCATCCGACCTCCCTTGGTCAAATCTTGTTATTTTCCGACCCCGATGCTATTAGTGTATTTGAAGCCTAGGGAGTCTTCGCCCTTCGTAGCTTTTGTCTTTTTTGGCCGGTACCTTCATTTTTCGAAGTGTCGGATCCTTTCCAGTTTTTTCTCTGTTTAGTGTTGTATAGAGGATAGTTGCCTAGTTGTACTTCCTATTAAAACAATAATCACCACCACTCCCCTTTCCTGGGACTACAACGGAGGGAGAAGGATTTAATATTCCATAATTACAATACACTTTATGAGTAGCTTATATTCTAATTGTTTTTAGGTAACCTACTTTGACTACTTAATATTATTTCATTAAATATTATTGTTTAACAGTAATCTGAATTACTGAATTCAACCAACATAGTCTAATACCACATAACCACAAACAAATTATTATTATTATTATTATTATTATTATTATTATTATTATTATTATTATTATTATTATTATTATTATTATTATTATTATTATTATTATTAACATTATTTTTATACAATTTGCTTTACGTCGCACTGAAACAGATGGGTCTTACGGCGATGATGGGATAGGAAAGACCTAGGAGTGGGAAGGAAGCGGCCGTGGCCTTAATTAAGGAATTAAGGTGTGAAAATGGGAAACCACGGAAAACCACCTTTAGGGCTGTCGGCAGTGGGGTTTGAACCCACTACTTTCCAGATGCAAGCTCACAGCTTGCGCGGCCCTAACCGCAAGGCCAACTCTCCCGGTACAAACGAATTATTCACTTTGGTTAAACATTGTCATCACACAACTTTTATGGTGCTTTTAACAGATTTTTAAACATATTTTGTATCATAATTAAGGCCGGTTTTATGGCATCAAACTTGAAGAATATCGAAATGTAATGTATACGTCTATACAAATAACCAACGGCCGTACCCGTGTTGAAACACCGGATCCCGTGCGATCTCCGAAGTTAAGCAACATTGGGCGTGGTCAAGATTTGGATGGGTAACCACGCGCTGGTGGTGGGGGGTACGGGAATGGAGGAGCGGAAAGGAACTGGCCACCCTACCGTAAGTAAACTCCGGCTCAGGCACACCTCTGCGGAGGTTCGGACCTGCCTTCGGACAGAATGCGCCCTTATCTTACCTCTATACAAATACATCCACCTGTCGTTTGTTTTGCCTTCAAGTGTCATGGTTGCCAGCAGTTCAAGTAGATTCAAATATGTCGGCAGGTAGCAGTCTATATCTTTCATGTCGTTGGAATAAGTCCTTATAAGTCCTTCCAGAGTGCTTATACGTAAAATGTGCATAGAACATTTTCTGCTGTCAATGATTCCTTGTCATTTTTTTCGTATCTCTTACCGTTTGTGAGTTAAGCTCCATTACATATGCCATCATCAGTTATGAACATGTTACCATCAGTTATTTAGTAAAGGCTCAAACAAATAATGATAATGCTGTTATTTACTCAAATTAACTATAATAATACTATGATATGGAACAAACATTACTAGTGCAGTCATGTACAATGGTATGAAACGCACTATACTAATTCATTTACAATGATATAGCAAAAACATTGATGAACTAATGATAAATTTAACTGCGTCTCATATAATAAATTTGTAGTAGTAATAGCAGTAGTAGTAGTTCTTGAAATATATTATGTATTGATATAAAAAGTATTTTTAATGACATTACATTTCCTTTTACAAACAAATTATCATCAATATCTAACTCCGATGAATATTCATGGTGTGCATGTTCATCATAATTGTCACACATTTCTTCATCTCCTCCATGCACACACACAGCTCAGTCTAGTTTAGATTGTGGGAAAGACATTTACATGGTAAAACACACATTCCCCACAAGACCACAGAATAAGCTGAAGAACTGTCTCTTGAGCGCATGGTAGCATACACATAACAGGAGCATAATGGTCGTTTTTCTTTTTCAATTCCCAGCCACAGTTCAATGGTGAAGGCAGATCTGGGTAGGGTTGGTCTGCACAACACCATAGGCCTACTATGGTTTGATAAGGAATTCTATCAACATAGGGTATCACTGATGCTCTTGTTGGTGGCAAGTTTTCTCCTCGAGTTTCTTTGTTTGTGAACACCTACCACCTCAGCTCTCCAATGTTTGATATATTTGTGCCAGGGACTTAGACTTGACATATGAACTTTTCTATTAAAAGTCTATCATTATTAAGAAAATTTTCACATTTCATATCCATGTGACCGTTGATGCACCATTTACAAAAATGATGAACTTGTTTCGGAATGACTTCTTCCTTGTCTGCTTTCTTAAGGGACCCGCTGAAAGTCCATTTCCTAAGTTTCATAACAGAAGCTCGTAATATCCGAGCTGCATCAGAGAGGATTTTCATGTACTTGTATAAGTCTTCACACGCATCCTCGGCAAGAACAAGACTTACATCACATGCAGCATTTAGTGGTACAGGCTATGGTTCGTTCACTTTCTTCGGTTTACTGAAAATAACACCAACACTTTCGAGTTCCTCTTCTAACAGTTTCTTTTTCTTACTTTTTAATTAAGAGAATGTGTGTTAAAATGTACCCACTGACGAAGAGTAAAAAAATACTAGATTTAGTGGGGAAAACGCAGTGTTGGCAACACTGCTAGAGAAGGATTATTTCATTCGTGGTAATTTCATACACTCTGAGTCAGTTTCTCTTATTTCGATGCACTCATTTCTATACTTGACGACTCCAAATTCCATACAGATGTCTCCCAAAATAATTCATTATATGCAAATTAATTAATTGTTATCGACTGGAATTTTATTTACTGAACAACATATTTATGATCATTTCATTATCCCAAAGGGAAATTTAACACCATTTTATGGCAACATGTCTTTATTCACTCTTCATAGTGGATAATATGTTTGTTTATCCTTTGGTTGTCTCCAAGCATATTCGTCATAATCATTGACAACTAATGACACGAAATTCATCCCGTTAAAATATCGATAACTGTTATAAATTGCAGCTCGTCATTGCCATCTTCTTCATTAGACTCTCAACTCATCAGATACTAAGGATAATCACATGCTAATATTAATTTTGGAAGTACATACCTCCATCAAGATACATCAGTCTTCTTAACAACGTCTTATCAACATCTTATAAATTTTTCAGCACATATTAGTTATAATGAAAAGTCTAACTTCCCTATGAGGGACTTAGATTTATTTCCACCAATTATATGTAAGGTTTTTCAGGCGTTTCCTCTATAAATCATCGTTTTATCTTAGGGCTAACACTAGACTCATCAGACTCTAACCTATATTAATTGCAATATCCCGGAACGAGCCCCGCGGTAGGGGTCAAGTTTTACTGATTAAAACAAACATTACGTAACCTAGGGCAAAAAAAAAGAGTAGATCCCAGGAAAAACCACAACACAGCCCACATGGCAAAGCAATTAGATAATAAAACAAAACACTTCACTCAAATGTTTTTTCTTGTCCAGTCTTTGCACAATATATGCCATACTTCCCAATTATTATTATTATTATTATTATTATTATTATTATTATTATTATTATTATTATTATTATTATTATTATTATTATTATTATTCATCTATTGTTGCTTTGTCCATGAAGGATATTTGTTGACATAGACACTGACATCTTAAGCTGTAGAAATATTATTTTTCTTTCAGTGGATTGAATGATTGGCTAGAAATGAATCGTTCTTATTCCTGGCATTTCCAACTCATATACTGTATATACAGTGTATATAAGAATTTATTTAAAGCACGAGGGTTGATTCAGAAGTCATGGCAACAATTTTCTATTTTTGGAAAATGTGCCAAAGCCAAACTTGTAATATTATATCTGAAAGAATGTTACAGGAACTTCGTAATTTAGCCGGCAGATGGGGGTATAGGTCCATCATTCCAGCCGTGGTCACGCCCGTTTGTCAGTTATTTAATGACTTCGATGCATAATGGAAGTAACCAAATTTGAACAGCGTTCTTACATCTTAGTCCGTGTGACTTCGATGATATTTACGAAGTGAAGTAACCAATGCATGGGAACCGCTTTGCTAACAAACATGACATCGTATAGCGCACACTAACAAATCACATGCAGCCATACTTCTGAATCAACCCTCGTATATTTTGTGTCTTGCCCTGGCAGGACACGACGTAACCCCGAGGAGCTCGTCTGGCCGTGTGGTATACCTGTTGGGGTACGTGGTCGCCGTGATAGTGATGACAGCGTATTCAGCAGCCCTTGTCTCGTTCCTTACCGCGCAGGTCAAGGAGCTACCCTTCAGAGACCTCAACGGGTTACTCGCTGATGGCACCTATAAGTTAGGAGTTGTCGCCACCGCAGCAGATTTCAACATGTTCTCAGTAAGAAATTCACTCTAAACTTCTGCTTTTTAGTATAGAGTATTGTACGCGCACTTTTTAGTGAGAGATTTTTGTACTCTGATGAGGAGTGAGAAGGGAGCACTGCCGGTTCCGATAGTACTGCCAACTGAATGGAAATGAAATCTGAATTGAATCGATAATATGATCGATGGATATCAATTTTCTAAAACTTTATTATCTTACGCCAACAACTGTGTCACACACACAATATATAATACTATATATCATTTCCCGATGCGAAACGTGTTCCTAGCATGAATTCTATAGTTTGGCTTTGCTGTGTAAACAACAACAGTACGAGTACTTAAAGTGTACGCCAGATGTCGCTCAGCGATGACACGCGATTCTTAGTTTGTGTTTCAAAGGCTGCCAATATGAATCTCGAAGATAACCGAAGTCGACCGATTCAGCACTAGGATGTAAATATCGCTAAAAAGTGCGCAGATAATATATACATGTATAGGTAGATGGGCTAGTAACATGGCCATTTTACTGTACAGCTAAAATACTGTTGTTTCTTATAATTAATATAATATTATTATTGTTATAGTGTAAATGTACATACTATTTAGCTTAATATGTACTTTGTTCTGTTTTTGCATTGCTTTTATTTTTCAGTTTTTATGTTACTTTTATCATTATGACTTTCTTTTTACTTATATGCTCTGGATTTCTTTTACTTTGTGTTATTTGTGAAGTTTTGCTTTCTTTCTTCATTGTATGTTCTCCAAGTCTGCTAATCGGCTTAGTTATCTTTGATTTTAAATATAAAAGTACATTTCTTTTATATACAGTACGTTGTTAAGTGTAAGAGAGGGCCACGGACCCTAATCTCGCCTCTGCTTAAGTAAAATAAATAAATAAATAAATAAATAAATAAATAAATAAATAAATAAATAAATAAATAAATAAATAAATAAATAAATAAATAAATAAATAAATAGTTCGCCTCTGTGGTGTAGTGGTTAGCGTGATTAGCTGCCACCCCCGGAGGCCCGGGTTCGATTTTCGGCTCTGCCACGAAGTTTGAAAAGTGGTACGAGGTCCACTCAGCCTCGGAAGGTCAACTGAGTAGGGATGGGTTCGATTCCCATCTCAGCCATTCTCGAAATGATTTTCCGTGGTTTCCCACTTCTCCATGCAAATGCAGGGATGAAATGAAATGTCATATGGCTTTTAGTGCCGGGATATCTCAGGACGGGTTCGGCTCGCCAGGTGCAGGTCTTTCTATTTGACTCCCGTAGGCGACCTGCGCGTCATGATGAGGATGGGATGATGATGAAATGAAATGGCGTATGGCTTTTAGCGCCGGGAGATCCCAGGACGGGTTCGGCTCGCCAGGTGTAGGTCTTATGATTTGACGCCACGAAGTCGGACAATGCCGGGATATGGTACCTAACTTAAGTCCACGGCCGCTTCCTTCCCTCTTCCTTGCCTGTCTCTTTCAATCTTCCCATCCCAGTCCGGTTCCATGGCTAAATGGTTAGTGTGCTAGCCTGTGGTGAGAGGGGTCCAGGGTTCGATTCCGGGCAGGGTCCTGAATATTAACCATCATTGGTTAATTTAGCTAGCACGGGGGCTGGGTGTATATGTCGTCTTCATCATCATTTCATCCTCATCATGACGCGCAGGTCGCCTACGGGAGTCAAACCAAAAGACTTGCACCTGGCGAAACGAACATGTCCTTGGACACTCTCGGCACTATAAGAAATACGCCATTTCACTTTTTTCCCATCCCTCTACAAAGCACCTCTTCAGCATAGAAGGTGAGGCCGCCAGGGCGAGGTACGGGTCCTGCTCCCCAGTTGTATCTCCAGATACACGTTAAGACACGTCTTCTACCCCTTAAGCTGTACGCTGCTAGCAATGAACAACTGACGCAGCTTCTGGCCTTAAATAAGATATTCTCTGATGATATACACATGGAGTTCGGAATGGAAAATTGTAGAGCAGTTCATCTGAAATAAGGGAAACTTGAGACTACTGATGGATTTAAGAACTCTGGAAGTAATGAAAGATCTTGAACCAGGAGAATTTACAAGTACTTGGGTTTCAATCACCTTAAAGGGATCAGTCACTCAATCATCAAAGAAATAGTATAGACTGCTTTCCTTGAGGGAGCCATAGCCGTTGCAAATTTATTCCCAAATGCAGGAAACAAAGTAAAGGCAGTTAACTCTTTCGCAGTTCCTGTTTTCACCTACTCATTTGGTGTCAGTAAATACCGGGCGAATTGGTCTTGCGGTTAGGGGTGCGCAGCTGTGAGCTTGCAACCGGAATTTAGTGGGTTCGAACCCCACTTTCGGCAGCCCCAAAGATGGTATCCGTGGTTTCCTATTTCACACCAGGCAAATGCTGGGCTATACCTTAATTAAGGCCACGGCGCTTTCTTCCCACCCCTAACACTATCATATCCTATCGTCGACATAAGACCTATCTGTGTCGGTGCGACGTAATGCCAATTGTAATAAGACGTATCTGGGTCAGTGCGACGTAAAGCAGATTGTAAAAATTGGTGCCACTGAATGGTCCGAAACAAATTTATTGGTCTTGGAGAGACAGCTGAGGACATGTCTGACAACAAAGAGAATGCTTGATCCTAATTCTGCAATTGAGTGAATGAACTTGCCAGGTCTAAATGGGAGAAGTGGAATACTAGACATCAGGAACATATGCCACAATCAGACAGGAAACTTACGACGATACTTCAATTCAAAGCCAGATCAAAATCTATTCACAGCTGTCTGTTGTGCTGAGGATAAATTTATTCCACTCACTATTAAAATGTCCCCTGTTCTATTGTGGACAGGTTACCTATTAGCAGCTAATAAATCGTCACGCAAATTGCGCTTTTTGCGCTTTTAACGATATCAACAACATTGTGCTTTCGTGACCTCGAAGTGAGATCGGTCCCTCGTTATTTATTGACGCAATAGACGAAATAAAATACTGGCATTATTTAAACAATTACAGGGGTCTTCTTTAGCATAGTGGCTGAGCTGCCTGCTTTCCATCCAGAGGGAATCTCAGTCGATGCCGGGTTGAAATTCTCACCCAAAAGTTCATTTGGTTTCTAGATGGCCATTCAGTCCTAAATCCCCTCTCCCCAAAAGAATCAAACCCAACGATCCCAGAAATATCTGAGATAAGCATAAGCAGAAGAGAGTTTTCAGCAGACCTTCTTTGTCGGGATGAACGATAGGAAAGAGAGGGAGATAATGCAAAGAAATAACGGTAATAATATAATAAAAAAGAAATAACAATAATGTTTATGCTGAAATAATTGATGAATCATTTTCGGTCCTGTCATTATAAGTGCAACGTTGACAGGAGAGTCATACTGCACCTTTCAAACAAACCGTTTAAATGGAAGGCGAAGACGTTCATTTCAGTATAGTTCATAGTTCACTGTATGTGATTCATGCGTGATGGGGGCACCATATCATTACTTTTGCTGCTGGAACGATTATAGGTCAGCGATTCCCAAACAAATGGATGGTAGATGAGGGGACAACATTCAGACCTGATCGTTTTCCTGATCTCAACCCACTGGGTTTGTACTCGTGAGGTAATTCAAGGGCTATTTTGTGCTCGAAAGGTATTCATAACGTGGAAATTCTTCGTCTGAGACATTATAGAGATTATCAGCAGAAAGCTATGGTTTATTTACTTAGTCGTATGGTGATTACAAACTATATATAATTGACACAAGACAAAATTACACAAAATCAGAGCTTTCTATTCACTTATTAAATATGGAGAGCGACTGAACAAGTCATCAGAAAATCCAGAATATGAATGAAGAGGGCAGCGTTGGACGAGATGTTCAATCGTCTGTTCTTCTAAACTGCATTCGCACATTGGTGAACCGATCCAATCCCATTTGTGCAGAAAGTAGTTACAGCAGCCATGTTCACTACTTAGTCTGTTGAGACGATGCCTAAGGTACTTTGGTAGATCGAAACCTTTTGGCATCTTAGTGGGATCAAGATGGTGGGCATTTGTGCCCAATGCTTTTAACGATCACCACTTCTTCCAACTATCATTTAAATTAAATCCATCAGCAATAAGTTTTCCTGCGACGATACTTACTGGTCGTTGCTGTGGTGGATGGCAGAATTCCTGATGCAGTGGTAAAGAAAGGCGTTGCGAATATTTTCTTAGCCTTAGCTATGGTAGACACGTACAATATGAGATAGAAGAAGGCTGTCGAAGGTGTGGTGCTTAGAAGCCTGTATGAGAGATAACTTTTTATAAGTCTCTGTAAAGAAAAACGTCGGTTAAGTTGTCAATCAAATTGTATATTGGAACCATACCATCCTGTAACATGAACTACCATAGTGTTCCTTCATATAATTGGACAGTCGTATAATTTTGAATATGACATTACCATGCCTTGCGCCCATTTTCGCAAAAATCATCGCCTGAAGCAATCTATCGAAAATGGCGAAAATGCCTAACATTGCAACTGCCGAAAATGCCCCCACGTCGAGCGCCATATGGAACCATACAATCCACGCCATCAAATACGATGCCTTTTTGGCGATCTCTCGTCCGGAGTTGCGTTCTAAGCTAGCGTGCGTATGGTGCCGGTGTTTATATAACCTTCTGGTGGCGTAATTTTCCAGACGTTGAAATTTTACAAACAATTATCATTTTGGCAGAGGTCTACAGTAAAAACATATGACATGCCGAGGTTTTCCTTACTAATTAATGCGTTTATCTCGAAATCTTACAAAACAAATCAAGCTTGCACGTTAGCATTACCGTGTTTGGCCATTTTTAGTGGGTGGATTTATTGCTATGTAAATTTCCTCTCTTGTCATTTTCATAGCTCGCTGTCTTTCTGGGGATCTCTCCAGCTATGACAGACTTGTGTTTGCTCCACCACGTCGGAGGTGTTATGCAATCTGATGCAACTTGAATTCGACATGGGCAAAGGAGCTTGACAAAAGTTCCCAGTGCCTAAACCAATTTTCAATTAATTATGTGTATGACCGATGCGGTTACAATATGTACACCACAAACAATGCCTGTAGATCAGTTTGTTTGTCCAACCCTTGTCCCGTTTCCCTACGGGGTCGGGTATGAGGTGATATGAATTTGTCGTGGCGGTTTTTTATGACCGGATGCCCTTCCTGACGTCAACCTCATTAGAGGAGTTAATGAGAGATGAAATGAATGACGTGATATATGATAGTAGGGAGAGGGTGAAACCCGGTGCCGGCACATAGCCTACTCCTGTCGAATAGCACCAAGGGGTCTGCTCAAGGCTTAACGCCCCATCCGTCGGACGAATCACCATCAACAGCGTCATATGCCCTCACTCCATATGAGCACTGCGGAGAGGTTTGGAATTTAATCCAGGCTTTTGGCACGCAATCTAGTGATTAGAAATTGTATACCACCACCTCCCCTACCCTGCCGGCCAACATTCTGATGGTGAAATTTTTTTCGACCAACGGGACTCGAACCGGCTAACCTCGGTGTTAGACCGTTTTTAGACTTCAGCGTCTTAACGATCATGGCCACCAGGCGGGCTAATGCCTGTAGATCAGTAAAGAAGTGAAATGGACGATATATTCCTATGAACACATTTCTTATCTTTGTATATCCTCTATCAATTGTCCAGAAGTTTTCCACATGTTTAGTTACGATTACATCCTAAGTAGTCTAGCCTATAGCTATTTAAGCCTTATAGATCAGTAAAGAAGTGAAATGGACGATATATTCCTATGAACACATTTCTTATCTTTGTATATCCTCTATCAATTGTCCAGAAGTTTTCCACATGTTTAGTTACGATTACATCCTAAGTAGTCTAGCCTATAGCTATTTAAGCCTTAGTTTTATAAACGATGTTTACAGGAGTCCAAAAACAGCCTCATGCAGCAATTATACGAGAAGCTAATGAAACCTGATACGCAGAACTTGGCCGCTACAGTTGAGGAAGCCGCGTCACGACTCTGCAGAACGAAGTTCGTGCTCGTTGTTTCTGCCGAGTTTCCAGGAAATGTACTCCAGATATCCAACTGTTCTGTGGCCAGCCTTCCTGATGTTTCCTTCAAGAACATAATGTCCCTGGCTTTAGCACCTGGTAGTCCGTATCTGGGCCTCATCAATCACATGTGAGCATTGTATTACTAGCTAGTATGTATGTATATTCAATCATCAGCCCGAAGGCTGGTTGGATCCTCCACAGCTCCGCCATCAGCTGTCATAGATGGCCTACGCATCACTGAGGAGGTGTACTAGGGAAATGAGGAGTGAGGTAGTTTCACATTGCTTTTCTCACCGAGCCAGAAGTTGCTATTACATATAAGTCTGCCAAGCCCACTGAAATGTATGCACCAACCGACCCTATGAGCAATATTTTCACACCATTCATGGCAGGGACTGACTGCATAAGGAATGGCATTACTAGCATCGCTCATACATCAGTCACTTTCATATTGTCAGAGCCAAGGATAAGAGTGAGACAGGTCAATGAAAGTAACAAAATTTCTCTAGCCTATACCAGAAGACCTAGCGCACTGTAAAGACTAGGTCCCGCCACCAAAGGCATACTAGCTAGTAACCCAGTAATATTGATAACATTATCAACTAGTGAACAAGGCACGTGGTTATTGCACTCCACATAAAAGGAATAGGGAGGAGCGTAACGAATGTGATAGGGCCAGCGTGTCAAAATAAAGTTCGGGGCCCCTCAAATAAAATGTAAAACCTATGAATAATGAAATATACATTTAATTAAAGCAGGCAAAATTAATGCAATATATTGTCAAGTTGTATGAACAAAGGGATTATTTGTTATTGTAAAACCGGGCGAGTTGACCCTACGGTTAGGGGCGGGCAGCTGTGAGCTTGCATCCGGGAGATAGTGACTTCGAACCCCACTGTCGGCAGCCCTGAAGATGGTTTTCCGTGGCTTACCATTTTCACTGTAGTCAAATGATGGGGCTTTACCTTAATTAAGGTCACGGCCGATTCCTTCACACTCCTAGGCCTTTCCCATTCCATCGTCACCATAAGACATCTGTGTCGGTGTGACGTAAAACAAATTGTAAAAAAATAAATAATAGTAGTATAATAGACGGGTTCTGCCGCCTCCTCCTCCTCCGGCTCTCGGGAGAGGCCTCCTCCTCAGCCAGTGGCCTCCTCCTCCTCCTCAGCCAGTGGCCTCCCAGTGGCCACCTCCTCCTCCTCCTCAGCCAGTGGCCTCCCAGTGGCCTCCTCCACCTCAGCCAGAGGCCTCTTCCAGTGCTGCCAACTTAACCTAACTAGCGCGAGATAAACAAAGCCACGTGCTTTTTGACAGACAACAACGCACCGCTAACCTCAGTACTGCCATCTTGACGGGCCTAAACCTCAGTAGTACCAACTTAACCTCACAAGCGCGAGGTAAACAAAGCCACGTGCTTTTTGACAGCCACGTGCTTTTTGACAGATTTGTAAACAAAGCCACGTGCTTTTTGACAGCTGTCATCGACAACAACGCATCGCAAACCTCAGTACTACCATCTTGACGGGCCTAAACCCCAGTAGTGCCAACTTAACCTAACTAGCATGAGGTAAACAAAGCCACGTGTTTTTTGACAGCCACGTGCTTTTTGACAGATTTGTAAACAAAGCCACGTGCTTTTTGACAGACAACAACGCATCGCTAACCTCAGTACTGCCATCTTGACGGGAATAAACCTCGGTGGTACCAACTTAACCTAACTAGCTCGAGATAAACAAAGCCACGTGCTTTTTGACAGCCACGTGCTTTTTGACAGCTGTCATCCGCCATCTTTAAACTACAGAGCGCTGTGCTGCCCTCTTTCGTCACCTGTCATCGGCAGTGCTGCCATCTTGGCGGGCCTAAACCTTAGTGCTACCAACTTAACCTCACTAGCTCGAGATAAACAAATCCACGTGCTTTTTGACAGCTACGTGCTTTTTTGACAGCTGTCATCCGCCATCTTTAATCCATAGAGCACAGTGCTGCCCTCTTTAGCTACTTACCTTTGAAATGTGGTGGCGGATAATTTGAAAAATGCTTTTTGACAGCAGCCATCTTGCATCGCAAACCTCAGTGCTGCCCTCTTTAGCTAGATACCTGTGGTAGCAGACAATTCCACGTGACAGCAGCCATCTTTAATCAAGAGAGCACCGTGCTGCCCTCTATGTGGTGGTGGCAAATTGAAAAATTCCACGTGCTCTTGTTTGGAAACAAACTCACGTGCTTTTTTGACAGCTACCATCCACCATCTTTAATCAACAGAGCACAGTGCTGTACTCTTTAGCTAGATACCTTTGAAATGTGGTGGCGGCAATTTGAAAAATTCTATGTGCTCTTGTTGGGAAACAAAGCCACGTGCTTTTTTGACAGCTGTCATCCGCCATCTTTAATCTACAGAACACCGTGCTGCCCTCTTTATGGCTACTACCTTAAGCATGTAGTAGCGGGCAATTTGAAAAGTTCTGTTAGCTATCATCCGCCATCTTTAATCAAGAGAGCACCGTGCTGCCATCTTTAGCTAGATACCTTTGAAATGTGGTGGCGGCAAATTGGAAAATTCCACATGCTCTTGCTTGGAAACAAACTCACGTGCTTTTTGACAGCTACCATCCGCCATCTTTAATCAACAGAGCATAGTGCTGCCCTCTTTAGTTTGAAATGTGGTGGCGGCAAATTCCACATGGTCTTGTTTGGTAAACATAGCCACGTGCAGCTATCATCCGCCATCTTTAATCCAGAGAGCACCGTGCTGCCCTCTTTATCGCAGTAGATGTAAATTCGTCACCTGCCATACGCAGTGCTGCTATCTTTAGCTAGATACCTTTGAAATGTGGTGGTGGATAATTTAAAAAGAAAAATTCTACAGCAGTCCTCTCTCGACGCTAATTGCATAAGATGGCGGCTATACATGACTCCTTAAGGGTGCTTACGCAAGACGGCTGCTATACAAAGGTTCTTATGAGACGCCCTTGGGATGCTTGCGCAAGATGGTGGTTATACAAGGCTCCTTATGAGACACCCTAGTGATGCTTGCGCAAGATGGCGGTTGCTCTTATGAGGCGGCTTAAGGGTCCTTGCACAAGATGGCTAGAGACGCCCTAAGGATGCTTGCGCAAGATGGCGGACACAAGATGGCGGCTATACACGTCTCCTTATGAGACGCCTTAAGGGCGTGGCGGTTGCTCTTATGAGGCGGCTTAAGGGTCCTTGCACAAGATGGCTGCTGCTCTTAGCTTAGAGGCTAACGTGTCGTGCTAGTTCGATTCATTAAATTTAGGGCTTAAATGCAAAATGTTAAATATCTCGAAAGCAGTGCACCGTAGAGCAAAACGGACAAAATTTTTCTGCCTAATACCTAGGTTCGCAGTATGAGGAACAAGAAAATCATAGTCTAATGATGGGATCAACGGTTCGGTTCCTACTTAGGCCCTTTGGCATTTGCTCTGTTTTAGCTTGTATTGAAGCGAGTCTTCGTAACATGATCAGGTTTAGCTATGGTAGAGAGTATAACGTGCCGTGCAGGTTCGATTCATTAAATTTGGAGACTTAAATGCAAAATGTTAAATATCTCGAAAACGATGCATCGTAGAGCAAAACGGACAAAATTTTTCCGCCTAATACGTAGGTTCGTAGTATCAGGAACAAGAAAAAACATAGTCTAATGATGAGATCAACGGTTCGATTCCTACTTAAGCCCTTTGCCATTCGCAGCTATCTATTTCTACAAGATGGTGGCTGCTCTTATGAGAAACAAGATGCCTTGAGACGTCCTAGGGATGCTTACGCAAGATGGCAGACACAAAATGGTGACTATACATAGCTCCTTATGAGACGGCCTAGGGGTGCTCGCACAAGATGGCGGCTACTCTTATGAAGAAAGCTAGCTTAGAGGCTACTGCGCAAGATAACAGCTGCTGTTATGCATGTGGTGGAGGGCAATTTGAAATTCTATGTGCTTAATCAACAGAGCACCCTGCTGCCCTCTTTAGCTGAAATGTGGTGGTGGATAATTTGAAAAATTCTTTTGACAGCTATCATCTTTAAAAACAATGGCGACTATACATAGGCTGTTAAGGCCTTATCATTCTCCTCCTCCTCCTCCTCCTCCTCCTCCTCCTTCTCTACCTCCTCCTCCGCCTCTTATGTCAAGGCATAGCTTTATATCGAACAAGTTTAAACCTGCATCGCGAAGGCAAGCGTGTGCAGCGATAACATTATTGTGCATGTTTAGACTTTCGAAACATAAGAAGAGTAGAATCAAACGCTGTACTCGATACGACATGTGATCAGAACATTGATTGATGCGTTCAGAAAAACAAAATAAGTGATCAAGACTAGAATCGAACAATGTACTCAATACATCATGTGTTTAGAATATGTCAGGGGATACGCTTGTTCTAAGAAGATCAGATTGAAACATAACAAGACTAGAATAGAACACTGTAATCGATGTTGTTAACTTCAACATGTGATCAGAACATTGATTGATGTGTTCAGAACACAAAATAAGTGCTCATGACTAGAATCGAACACTGTACTCGATACAACATGTGATCAGAACATTGATCGATGTGTTCAGAACACGAAAGAAGTGATCAAGCCTAGAATCGAACACTGTACTCAATACAACATGTGTTTAGAACATGTTAGGGGGTACCCTCGTTCTAAGAAGATCAGAATGAAACATAACAAGACTAGAATCGAACACTGTAATCGATGTTGTTAACCTCAACATATGATCAGAACATTGTTTGATGTGTTCAGAGCAAAAGTACAATTTTGATGATTTGCGCAGCTAACTCGCTCGGTAAACGATATAGCCAAAGTATAACTTCAAATTATTTACCTTCCATCATTCGTCTTGTGTGTAAAAATCAGTCGAACAAGTTATCGCATAAACATGGCTGAAAAAAAATCGTGATAGGGTATGGAACCCAGGGGTTACATCTTATCAGAAGGGCAAAAAGGATGAAAGGACTCTTCCTCCTCCTTACCGCACATTCCTTGGCTAAAGGGCTAATGGGCTAAAGGGCTAATGGGCTAAAGGGCTAAAGGGCTAAAGGGCTAAAGGGCTAAAGGTGCAAAAACCTCATCGATCGCTATCAGCAAGAACGCTTGTACTTTGTTAAGTGTAGAAAATTAATCTTTATTTGTAAATGGTTTCATGTTCAGAACAAGGAATGGAAAATCCCCGAGGTGTGATGAGTTACGTTTTTCGAACTAGTGTTTGGAACACTGAACTTTTCAAGATGATAGCAGAGAGTTTAGCAATGTTCTGTTGTTGGATTTTAAATTCCGCGCTACATCATGCATAAGGTGGCAGCCTTGAGGTTTACCGCCGTAAAGATGGCAAGAGTGAGGTTAACAATGTTGTGCTGTTGGATTTTAAATTCCGCGCTATAACATGCATAAGGTGGCAGCCTTGAGGTTTACCGCCGTAAAGATGGCAGCAGTGAGGTTAGCGACGCTCTATTGTCCTTCAAAGTGAGGTTAGGGTTCGTCAAGAAGACAGCTGTCAAAAAAGCACGTGGCTATGTTTACCAAACAAGAGCACGTGGTCGTGACGTCACGGTCACGTAATCAATCCTTAGCTCGACGTCGTTAAGAGCAGTATTAGGGTTAGCTATGCTTAAAAGTCTTGGGAACAGAGCAGCAGTATGAATTGCTATGTTTCAAAGCGTGTACACATGACCTATCGATTTTACATGCATCGACCATCGAACTAAACTTCATCCGCTAGATCGTGCAGCTATCTTAGCATAACCTATACCCATAAAATTAAAGTACAATGAATAGCCATGTTTCAAAGCGTGTACACATCACCTATCGATTTTGCACACATCGACTCTCGTACTAAACTTCTTCCGCTAGATTGTGCTGCTATCTTAGCATAACCTATACGCGTGACCTTAAGGTACAAAGAATAGCCATGTTTCAAAGCGTGTACACATTACCTATCGACTTTGCATGCAACAAATATCGTACTAAACTTCTTCCGCTAGGTTGTGCTATCTTAGCATAACTTATACACATGAACTTAAAGTACAAAGAATAGCCATGTTTCAAAGCGTGTACACATTACTTATTGATTTTGCATGCATCAAATATCGTACTAAATTTCCTCCGCTAGATTGTGCTGCTATCTTTGCATAACCTATACCCATGAACTTAAAGTATAATGAATAGTCATGTTTCAAAGCGTGTACACATCAACTATCGAATTTGCATGTATCGACTCTCGTACTAAACTTCTGCAGGTAGATTGTGCTGCTATCTCAGCATAACTAAGACGCATGAACTTAAAGAACAAAGAAGAGCTATGTCTCAAAACGTGTACACATTACCTATCGATTTTGCAAGCATCGACTCTCGTACTAAACTTCTTCCGCTAGATTGTGCTGCTATCTTAGCGTAACCTATACGCATGACCTTAAGGTACAAAGAATAGGCATGTTTCAAAGCGTGTACACATTACCTATCGACTTTGCATGCAACAAATATCGTACTAAACTTCTTCCGCTAGGTTGTGCTGCTATCTTAGCATAAGTTATACACATGAACTTAAAGTACGAAGAATAGCCATGTTTCAAAGCGTGTACACATTACTTATTGATTTTGCATTCATCGAATCTCGTACTAAATTTCTTCCGCTAGATTGTGCTGCTATCTTAGCATAACCTATACCCATGAACTTAAAGTACAATGAATAGTCATGTTTTAAAGCGTGTACGCATCAACTATCGATTTTGCATGTATCGACTCTCGTGCAAAACTTCTTCAGGTAGATTGTGCTGCTATCTTAGCATAACTAAGACGCATGAACTTAAAGTACAAAGAATAGCCTTGTTTCAAAGCGTGTACACATTACCTAATGATTTTGCAAGCATCGACTCTCGTACTAAACTTCTTCCACTAGATTGTGCTAAAATCGTGTAAGTGTGCTGCTATCTTAGCATAACCTATCGATTTACATGCATCGACTATCGCAAGCATAACTAAGACGCATGAACTTAAAGTACAAAGAATAGCCTTGTTTCAAAGCGTGTACAGATCACCCTGAACTTCTTCCGCCAGATTGTGCTGCTATCTTAGCATAACCTATACGCATGACTTTAAGGTACAAAGAATAGCCATGTTTCAAAGCGTGTACACATTACCTATCGACTTTGCATGTATCGACTCTCGTACAAAACTTCTTCCGCTAGGTTGTGCTGCTATCTTAGCATAACTCATACACATGAACTTAAAGTACAAAGAATAGCCTTGTTTCAAAGCGTGTACACATTACCTAATGATTTTGCACGAAACGACTATCATACTAAACTTTTTCCACTAGATTGTGCTAAAATCATGTAAGTGTGCTGCTACTCATACTAAACTTTTTCCACTAGATTGTGCTAAAATCATGTAAGTGTGCTGCTATCTTAGCATAACCTATCGATTTTACATGCATCGACTATCGTACTAGACTTCTTCCGCTAGAGCATGTAGCAATCGCTTTTGTGTATCCCAAACCCCTGTGCACGATCTTAAAGCATAAAGATGAGCTATGTTCTAAAGCGTGTACACATCACCTATCGATAATGTATGTATCGAATATCGTACTAAACTTCTCCTGCTAGAGCGTACGAGTATCGCTTGTGCGTGCACGAACTTAAAGCATAAAGAATAGCAATGTATAAAAATCTTGTAAACAAAGCAGCAGCATTACGTATAGTCAAGATTAAATGCGTGCACACATCATGTATCCATGATGCACACAGTACTAAACTTATTCCATTAGATGTACAAAGTTCACATGTGTTTGTACTGCTATCTTAGCATAGCCTATGTGCATGAACTTAAAGCATAAAGAATAGTTATGTGAAAAAAATCTTGTGAACATAGCAGAGTGTTAACTACGTAGGTGTAGACATTGAACTTTACATGCTGAGGCAACATACTACGTGACCGTGACGTCACGACCACGTGCTCTTGTTTGGTAAACATAGCCACGTGCTTTTTTGACAGCTGTCTTCTTGACGAACCCTAACCTCACTTTGAAGGACAATAGAGCGTCGCTAACCTCACTGCTGCCATCTTTACGGCGGTAAACCTCAAGGCTGCCACCTTATGCATGTTATAGCGCGGAATTTAAAATCCAACAGCACAACATTGTTAACCTCACTCTTGCCATCTTTACGGCGGTAAACCTCAAGGCTGCCACCTTATGCATGATGTAGCGCGGAATTTAAAATCCAACAACAGAACATTGCTAAACTCTCTGCTATCATCTTGAAAAGTTCAGTGTTCCAAACACTAGTTCGAAAAACGTAACTCATCACACCTCGGGGATTTTCCATTCCTTGTTCTGAACATGAAACCATTTACAAATAAAGATTAATTTTCTACACTTAACAAAGTACAAGCGTTCTTGCTGATAGCGATCGATGAGGTTTTTGCACCTTTAGCCCTTTAGCCCTTTAGCCCTTTAGCCCTTTAGCCCATTAGCCCTTTAGCCCATTAGCCCTTTAGCCAAGGAATGTGCGGTAAGGAGGAGGAAGAGTCCTTTCATCCTTTTTGCCCTTCTGATAAGATGTAACCCCTGGGTTCCATACCCTATCACGATTTTTTTTCAGCCATGTTTATGCGATAACTTGTTCGACTGATTTTTACACACAAGACGAATGATGGAAGGTAAATAATTTGAAGTTATACTTTGGCTATATCGTTTACCGAGCGAGTTAGCTGCGCAAATCATCAAAATTGTACTTTTGCTCTGAACACATCAAACAATGTTCTGATCATATGTTGAGGTTAACAACATCGATTACAGTGTTCGATTCTAGTCTTGTTATGTTTCATTCTGATCTTCTTAGAACGAGGGTACCCCCTAACATGTTCTAAACACATGTTGTATTGAGTACAGTGTTCGATTCTAGGCTTGATCACTTCTTTCGTGTTCTGAACACATCGATCAATGTTCTGATCACATGTTGTATCGAGTACAGTGTTCGATTCTAGTCATGAGCACTTATTTTGTGTTCTGAACACATCAATCAATGTTCTGATCACATGTTGAAGTTAACAACATCGATTACAGTGTTCTATTCTAGTCTTGTTATGTTTCAATCTGATCTTCTTAGAACAAGCGTATCCCCTGACATATTCTAAACACATGATGTATTGAGTACATTGTTCGATTCTAGTCTTGATCACTTATTTTGTTTTTCTGAACGCATCAATCAATGTTCTGATCACATGTCGTATCGAGTACAGCGTTTGATTCTACTCTTCTTATGTTTCGAAAGTCTAAACATGCACAATAATGTTATCGCTGCACACGCTTGCCTTCGCGATGCAGGTTTAAACTTGTTCAATATAAAGCTATGCCTTGACATAAGAGGCGGAGGAGGAGGTAGAGAAGGAGGAGGAGGAGGAGGAGGAGGAGGAGGAGAATGATAAGGCCTTAACAGCCTATGTATAGTCGCCATTGTTTTTAAAGATGATAGCTGTCAAAAGAATTTTTCAAATTATCCACCACCACATTTCAGCTAAAGAGGGCAGCAGGGTGCTCTGTTGATTAAGCACATAGAATTTCAAATTGCCCTCCACCACATGCATAACAGCAGCTGTTATCTTGCGCAGTAGCCTCTAAGCTAGCTTTCTTCATAAGAGTAGCCGCCATCTTGTGCGAGCACCCCTAGGCCGTCTCATAAGGAGCTATGTATAGTCACCATTTTGTGTCTGCCATCTTGCGTAAGCATCCCTAGGACGTCTCAAGGCATCTTGTTTCTCATAAGAGCAGCCACCATCTTGTAGAAATAGATAGCTGCGAATGGCAAAGGGCTTAAGTAGGAATCGAACCGTTGATCTCATCATTAGACTATGTTTTTTCTTGTTCCTGATACTACGAACCTACGTATTAGGCGGAAAAATTTTGTCCGTTTTGCTCTACGATGCATCGTTTTCGAGATATTTAACATTTTGCATTTAAGTCTCCAAATTTAATGAATCGAACCTGCACGGCACGTTATACTCTCTACCATAGCTAAACCTGATCATGTTACGAAGACTCGCTTCAATACAAGCTAAAACAGAGCAAATGCCAAAGGGCCTAAGTAGGAACCGAACCGTTGATCCCATCATTAGACTATGATTTTCTTGTTCCTCATACTGCGAACCTAGGTATTAGGCAGAAAAATTTTGTCCGTTTTGCTCTACGGTGCACTGCTTTCGAGATATTTAACATTTTGCATTTAAGCCCTAAATTTAATGAATCGAACTAGCACGACACGTTAGCCTCTAAGCTAAGAGCAGCAGCCATCTTGTGCAAGGACCCTTAAGCCGCCTCATAAGAGCAACCGCCACGCCCTTAAGGCGTCTCATAAGGAGACGTGTATAGCCGCCATCTTGTGTCCGCCATCTTGCGCAAGCATCCTTAGGGCGTCTCTAGCCATCTTGTGCAAGGACCCTTAAGCCGCCTCATAAGAGCAACCGCCATCTTGCGCAAGCATCACTAGGGTGTCTCATAAGGAGCCTTGTATAACCACCATCTTGCGCAAGCATCCCAAGGGCGTCTCATAAGAACCTTTGTATAGCAGCCGTCTTGCGTAAGCACCCTTAAGGAGTCATGTATAGCCGCCATCTTATGCAATTAGCGTCGAGAGAGGACTGCTGTAGAATTTTTCTTTTTAAATTATCCACCACCACATTTCAAAGGTATCTAGCTAAAGATAGCAGCACTGCGTATGGCAGGTGACGAATTTACATCTACTGCGATAAAGAGGGCAGCACGGTGCTCTCTGGATTAAAGATGGCGGATGATAGCTGCACGTGGCTATGTTTACCAAACAAGACCATGTGGAATTTGCCGCCACCACATTTCAAACTAAAGAGGGCAGCACTATGCTCTGTTGATTAAAGATGGCGGATGGTAGCTGTCAAAAAGCACGTGAGTTTGTTTCCAAGCAAGAGCATGTGGAATTTTCCAATTTGCCGCCACCACATTTCAAAGGTATCTAGCTAAAGATGGCAGCACGGTGCTCTCTTGATTAAAGATGGCGGATGATAGCTAACAGAACTTTTCAAATTGCCCGCTACTACATGCTTAAGGTAGTAGCCATAAAGAGGGCAGCACGGTGTTCTGTAGATTAAAGATGGCGGATGACAGCTGTCAAAAAAGCACGTGGCTTTGTTTCCCAACAAGAGCACATAGAATTTTTCAAATTGCCGCCACCACATTTCAAAGGTATCTAGCTAAAGAGTACAGCACTGTGCTCTGTTGATTAAAGATGGTGGATGGTAGCTGTCAAAAAAGCACGTGAGTTTGTTTCCAAACAAGAGCACGTGGAATTTTTCAATTTGCCACCACCACATAGAGGGCAGCACGGTGCTCTCTTGATTAAAGATGGCTGCTGTCACGTGGAATTGTCTGCTACCACAGGTATCTAGCTAAAGAGGGCAGCACTGAGGTTTGCGATGCAAGATGGCTGCTGTCAAAAAGCATTTTTCAAATTATCCGCCACCACATTTCAAAGGTAAGTAGCTAAAGAGGGCAGCACTGTGCTCTATGGATTAAAGATGGCGGATGACAGCTGTCAAAAAAGCACGTAGCTGTCAAAAAGCACGTGGATTTGTTTATCTCGAGCTAGTGAGGTTAAGTTGGTAGCACTAAGGTTTAGGCCCGCCAAGATGGCAGCACTGCCGATGACAGGTGACGAAAGAGGGCAGCACAGCGCTCTGTAGTTTAAAGATGGCGGATGACAGCTGTCAAAAAGCACGTGGCTGTCAAAAAGCACGTGGCTTTGTTTATCTCGAGCTAGTTAGGTTAAGTTGGTACCACCGAGGTTTATTCCCGTCAAGATGGCAGTACTGAGGTTAGCGATGCGTTGTTGTCTGTCAAAAAGCACGTGGCTTTGTTTACAAATCTGTCAAAAAGCACGTGGCTGTCAAAAAACACGTGGCTTTGTTTACCTCATGCTAGTTAGGTTAAGTTGGCACTACTGGGGTTTAGGCCCGTCAAGATGGTAGTACTGAGGTTTGCGATGCGTTGTTGTCGATGACAGCTGTCAAAAAGCACGTGGCTTTGTTTACAAATCTGTCAAAAAGCACGTGGCTGTCAAAAAGCACGTGGCTTTGTTTACCTCGCGCTTGTGAGGTTAAGTTGGTACTACTGAGGTTTAGGCCCGTCAAGATGGCAGTACTGAGGTTAGCGGTGCGTTGTTGTCTGTCAAAAAGCACGTGGCTTTGTTTATCTCGCGCTAGTTAGGTTAAGTTGGCAGCACTGGAAGAGGCCTCTGGCTGAGGTGGAGGAGGCCACTGGGAGGCCACTGGCTGAGGAGGAGGAGGAGGTGGCCACTGGGAGGCCACTGGCTGAGGAGGAGGAGGAGGCCACTGGCTGAGGAGGAGGCCTCTCCCGAGAGCCGGAGGAGGAGGAGGCGGCAGAACCCGTCTATTATACTACTAATAATATTTAATATATTTTATTTGACTGCCTCCGTGGTTTAACAGCTAAGCTGCTGAACTGCCAACCACGCACCTCTTAGCTGTTCGTGCTTAACTTTAATTGGTTTATTTTTCAGTAACTACAAAACTATAATCTGTAACCAATACCGAAATCTCGCTTATAAAAATGTATCCGATCACAACACAGAAAAATATACAAACAAAAATAAATCAATAACTGTTCAAATAAATTTAAAAAATATATCAAACCGTGCAACTGATAAGCCTATTGTTAACTTCACGCGAAGAGAGCTCGTCCGAAACTGAGTTGACTGATTTTCACTGCACGAACTTCTTATTGGCATTACACTTCGTTATCAAACATGAAAAGGCGTATGGATTTTAGTGCCGGGTGTGTCCAAGGACAAGTTCGGCTCGCCGGATGCAGGTCTTTTGATTTGACTCCCGTAGGCGACCTGCGAGGCGTGATGATGATGAAGATGACACATACACCCAATCCCCGTGTCAGCGAAATTAACCAATTATGGTTAAAATTCCCGACTCTGCCGGGAATCGAACCCGGGACCCCTGTGATCAAAGGCCAGCACGCTAACCATTTAGCCATGGAGCCGGACTGTTATCAAATAAATGTGTGACAAACGTAAAATATCCTGAAACATTTGAGGAAAACACGATCTCATGTGCACTACACAGCAAGAAAGTCATTTTATAACTAAAATGTGATATTTTGGTAACACTTTTCTTTGCTGTAATTACATAATTTTTAAATCATTTGGTGCAGGTCTTTTCTGAAGAGCGTGTCACAGTGTTCCGAGAGATGGCAAGAGCAAGCATTTTTTTTCATCTGTCGCGTGTTTTAATCAACGCAATAAACTGCTTCTAGATGCAATCAAGTGACAATTTCTCTGCGCAGAAATTGTAGAAACAAACTGTTTCGACTGATTCTACAAAATCGCCATGATCATTTCCGTGCGGAGTGACTATAGGCTAGATGGGCTATATAGTATTTTTATTTTTTCGCGAAAAGAACGCACGGCTCCTTAAAGGCCCAGGCCCACCTGCATTGCAGGCCCTGCAGGGCCTAACGTTACGCCCCTGGAATGGGGCCGCGAGAAATTTATTCCTCCTCGTGCTGTTGATATTTGGTGGCTTATAGCGCACGGCTCAGTCGGGCAAGCTCAACAATAAACGCATTGCTTGGTATGCGTCACTCACTTACTCGAGAGAAATGCAAGTTCCGTTCTCCTGAAAGCAAACTGGTTCTTATCCGCTTTCTCTGATGAAAAGATGACGTAAGTAGCAGTAACTATTTAAACTAGTGTGACCAGACGTCTCTTATTTTACGGGCTTATCCCTTGTTTAAGTGACCCTTTGGCCCTGCAAAAAATATGCGGGACGCATATTGTTCCGTTTTTCGTGAACGGTCCCATGCATTTTAAAATACCGTGTTTAAACTTTACTTATCACAAAGATCTGATGTATATTTCTCATTGTGTAAAGTAATTTCTGTTTGTTTGTTTGTTTGTTTGTTTGGCACTAAATGTAACAAACCAGTGAGACAGACGTAAATGTAAAAATAGCAACTTATAATCGTGCAAAGTGAATTTTTTTTTTTTTTGCAACACTTTATGATTTTGTTATGTACTGGAATTGGGCCGCTTCCGTTTTAATAATAAATAATACTGTTTTTTTTTAAATAAAAATGTTACTCTCTGTGATGTGTGTGGCTCGTGTTAAAACATTCTAATCTTAAATAAGGTCTAGTAAAATGAACGGCGGTCCGCCTCTGTGGTGTAGTGGTTAGCGTGATTAGCTGCCACCCCCGGAGGCCCGGGGTCGATTCCCGGCTCTGCCACGAAATTTGAAAAAGTGGTACGAGGGCTGGAACGGGGTCCACTCAGCCTCGGGAGGTCAACTGAGTAGAGGTGGGTTTGATTCCCACCTCAGCCATCCTGGAAGTGCTTTTCCGTGGTTTCCCACTTCTCCTCCAGGCGAATGCCGGGATGGTACCTAACATAAGGCCACGGCCGCTTCCTTCCCTCTCCCTTGCCTATCCCTTCCAATCTTCCCATCCCTCCACAAGGCCCTGTTCAGCATAGCAGGTGAGGCCGCCTGGGCGAGGTACTGGTCATACTCCCCAGTTGTATCCCCCGACCAAGAGTCTGAAGCTCCAGGACACTGCCCTTGAGGCGGTAGAGGTGGGATCCCTCGCTAAGTCCGAGGGAAAAACCGAACCTGGAGGGTAAACAGATGATGATGATGATGATGATGAAAATGAACGGCGGTCCGCCTCTGTGGTGTAGTGGTTAGCGTGATTAGCTGCCACCCCCGGAGGCCCGGGTTCGATTCCCGGCTCTGCCACGAAATTTGAAAAGTGGTATGAGGGCTGGAACGCGGTCCACTCATCCTCGGGAGGTCAACTGAGTAGAGGTGGGTTCGATTCCCACCTCAGCCATCCTGGAAGTGGTTTTCCGTGGTTTCCCACTTCTCCTCCAGGCGAATGCCGGGATGGTGCCTAACATAAGGCCACGGCCGCTTCCTTCCCTCTTTCTTGCCTATCCCTTCCAATCTTCCCATCCCTCCACAAGGCCCCTGTTCAGCATAGCAGGCGAGGCCACCAGGTTGAGGTACTGGTCATCCTCCCCAGCTGAATCCCCGACCAAGAGTCTGAAGCTCCGGGACACTGCCCTTGAGGCGGTAGAGGTGGGATCCCTCGCTGTGTCCGAGGGAAAAGCCGACCCTGGAGGGTAAACAGATGATGATGATGTTGATGATGAAAATGAACGGCGGTCGATATGCCCCGTATTTTCATGCTTGTAACCTGGTCGCCCTAATTTATACGGAAAACCTTCCTAACACGAATTTTTCTTACACATTGAAATAAAACTATTACTTTACAGGAGTACGAAGTTCGACGCTACTGGTGACTTGTGTTGGCTACTGAGTGGATGTATTCGAACGAAGCGCGCAACACTGATGGTCGTACTAACGCGGGAGACTGCGAAATTATGGCTCGTCGTTAAACCCAGATTAATAATAACTTAATATAATTTAATATAGGTAGACGGGCAAATGTGCGGACTCTGCAGGGAACGGGAGCCGGATATAGCATAAGTGGCTCTCGACCTCAGTTTCTCTCCAGTAGTGACAACCATGATGATAACACACCGTATTTCTTAAAAATTCATATTGGAAGAGATGGCGAAGTTTCCGAGACCCGGCTGACCCGACGTTGACTAAATTTGTGCTGATGGGTCTCCACAACTTTAGCGTGGGAAATCTCATCAGCCCAAAGATGACTATTGTGTCTATTTAGCATTTCGTGTCTGTTGAAACAGTCTTCATCTGTGAAAAGCACATACGCAGGAAATTGAGGATCAACCCGGATCGACTGCAAGGCGCTGCAAGACCCATTGGGTGATTACGACTCGAGGTGCGAAGTCAGCAGGACCGAGCTCGATAGCTGCAGTCGCTTAAGTGCGGCCAGTATCCAGTAATCGGGAGATAGTGGGTTCGAGCCCCACTGTCGGCAGCCCTGAAGATGGTTTTCCGTGGTTTCCCATTTTCACACCAGGCAAATGCCGGGGCTGTACCTTAATTAAGGCCACGGCCCCTTCCTTCCACTTCCAAGGCCTTTCCTATCCCATCGTCGCCATAAGGCATATCTGTGTCGGTGCGTCGTAAAGCAAATAGCACAAAAAAGCGAATTCAGCAGGACTCAAACCTGCACTTTCCGTGGGCACGTAAGGGTATACACTAAAAAACAAATATCGCCACCCTATTGTCTTTATTTGAAAGGCTCATTACTGCTGCCAACTTGACTAGTTACATATTGAAATCAACATACTAATCTCAATGTAAGTAACAATGGAGTTTTCATTACACAAGTAAATGATCAATCAATATGTTCATAATTAAGTCGGTGTTCTAGCTCAATGAGGAATTAAGCAAAATAAACATTCTCTCTCACCCTCACTCAATTTCATGTTATACAGGGTGTAACAGTGATGTTACAAACTTTCAAGAATGATGGAGGACGGCAAATGGATTAATGTGAGGTAAGGAACCATTTTCCGGAAACGATCGAGTCAAAATTTAAGCAAAATTCTAGTCATTTAAATAGCATGCTGCTCCAATTACAACAAATATTCGAAATGGCATCCTCCTGCGTCAATGCAGGCGTGGCTTAGTCGCACTAAATTCTGTCATGCCCATTCGAATATCGCCGGTGTCGTCTGAACAGCGTCGCAGGCAGCGATAATTCTGGCCAAGAGATCGTCTTCAGTCTCGAGAGGTGTCTCATACACAAGGCTTTTCACATGGCCCCACAAGAAGAAATCAAGTGGGGTGAGATCAGGTGAACAAGTAGGCCACGGAACAGGGCGTCCTCTTCCTATCCATCTTACAGGGAATGTCTGATCCAGGTGTTCACGAGTCCTCCGTCCAAAAAGAGGTGGGGCTCCATTATATCCACCACATCCGTTGACGAAGGGCAAGTGGGATGTGTTCCAGGAAAGGGGTTGGTACATCTCTGAACACTACTGTGTACACTGCTGCACTTAGACGGGGAGGAAGAAGAAACGGGCCTACAACGTAATCATTGACTATGTCCGCTGTGGCGATCCAGTGTTTATTAAGTCGAAAACTACGAAAAAGAGGAAAGGATGACATACACTAAAGCGTGTAAATAATGCCACACAACAAGCAGAGCGCAGGAAAGCGTGGTATAAGATATTTGTGGCGTCGAATTAACGAGACGGAACAATCATGAGCAGTAAAGGTAAGATAGCAAGACCTCAACTGAGTAGCGTACAAATAATATTTGGGCACTATTTTCCCAGAGGATTTCCGTAGTAGGTACACGTAGTATAATGAGAGAGAGTTAGAGTAGGTGAAGTTTTGCCTGACCCTGTAATAGTTGAGAGGGGAGTTCCTCAGGGCAGTGTTATCGGACCTTTATGTTTTCTTATATATATAAATGATATGAGTAAAGGAGTGGAATCGGAGGTATGTTGATAAACGGGGTTAAAAGTCAGGTTGTGAGTTTCACAAATAGGAAAAGTCCTCTCAGTTTTAATTACTGCGTTGATGGGGTGAAAGTTCCTTTTGGAAATCATTGTAAGTATCTAGGTGTTAATATAAGGAAAGATCTTCATTGGGGTAATCACATAAATGGGATTGTAAATAAAGGGTACCGATCTCTGCACATGGTTATGAGGGTGTTTAGGGGTTGTGGTAAGGATGTAAAGGAGAGGGCATATAAGTCTCTGGTAAGACCCCAACTAGAGTATGGATCCAGTGTATGGGACCCTCACCAGGATTACCTGATTCAAGAACTGGAAAAAATCCAAAGAAAAGCAGCTCGATTTGTTCTGAGTGATTTCCGACAAAAGAGTAGCGTTACAAAAATGTTGCAATGTATGGGTTGGGAAGAATTGAGAGAAAGAAGAAGAGCTGCTCGACTAAGTGGTATGTTCCGAGCTGTCAGCGGAGAGATGGCGTGGAATGACATTAGTAGACGAATAAGTTTGAATGGCGTTTATAAAAGTAGGAAAGATCACAATATGAAGATAAAGTTGGAATTCAAGAGGACAAACTGGGGCAAATATTCGTTTATAGGAAGGGGAGTTAGGGATTGGAATAACTTACCAAGGGAGATGTTCAATAAATTTCCAATTTCTTTGAAATCATTTCGGAAAAGGCTAGGAAAGCAACAGATAGGGAATCTGCCACCTGGGCGACTGCCCTAAATGCAGATCAGTATTGAATGATTGATTGAATGAAAAAATGAGAGCTCCCAAAATAACAAGTTTCAATAACAGATATATTGTAACGACAACAGAATGGAAACAAGAAGCATTATACAACAACTAGTAAAAATAGATATCTTTGGCTTACACAGGTACTGAAAATAGTTATAATAATGGTTATCCAGTTAAATTTCCAAGGACTAGATTTGGACAGGTTTTTACATAAATTGGAGTCATTCACAATAAAGTACCAAAACTTTGAAAAGGCATACTCAATCTTTCACAAATAGAATGGAACATTCCGGAAATTAATATACAGTAAGTGCAAGTAAAAACAATGTCTAATTCCCCAAGGTCAACCAGGCTTGCTTCAAATAAGAAAGATGACAGAACATTTCAAAGAACAGAGAAAATACACTATTCGATTCGCAGACCACAAATTCACAGTGATTAGTTTTAAAATCTTCATAATAAAAGGTAGAAAGAAAGAAAAGGGGAAAGGACAAGGGAAAACACGAGAAAGAGAAAAATATGTTAGGAAGCGAAACAAGGAGGATGAAAATATAAGTAGGGATCAGGCTGCAAGTCCCAGTTGGAAATAATAACGTTGATTACACCACACGCAAAGTTCAAAGTCACTGATAAGGTTGGCAGTCCACCACTCCCTTCTTACCCACTTGGAGAAGAAGTCTCAGAATGAAAATTTGTGCACCATAATTGTATTTGACGTAGAGTCCTGAAGGGACTAGAGTTCAGAATCAAATAGTAGTAAAGCCTCTCAAGGCAAGGAAAAGGCAAGTATTGAAAACATAATGTAAAATACTAGTCTGCTCACCCGGTCTGAAGGGGAAGAAGAAGAAGGTTAACAGCACACGGTCCAGGCGTGCGGAATGCAGGAGCTCCCACTGCCTATTACAAAACACGAAGCACACCTGATCGCTGGTCGAAGGAAAGCGGCGAGTATATATACGCAAGGGAAGGCAAGTCGAGAAAATGCTGGAGAGAGATGACGTCAGGTGATGGCGTGGGGAGAAGCGACAGCGCAAGCAGTAGTGAGGCAGCCTAGCATGCAGGCAGAGCAGTATAATGTGTTTTTTTTTTGCTAGTTGTTTTAGTCGCACTGACACAGATAGGTCTTATGGCGACGATGGGATAGGAAAGGGCTAGGAGTGGGAAGGAAGCGGCCGTGGCCTTAATTAAGGTACAGCCCCAGCATTTGCCTGGTGTGAAAATGGGAAACCACGGAAAACCATTTTCAGGGCTGCCGACAGTGGGGTTCGAACCTACTATCTCCCGAATACTGGATACTGGCCGCACTTAAGCGACTGCAGCTATCGAGCTCGGTAGTATAATGTGTAGCAGCACGGAGCGGAGAGGTATACTTAAGGTAAGAAAAATGTTGAGATCGGGAGCTCGTAACACCACCCACACGTTGACTAAATTTGTGCTGATTGCTCTCCCCAACTTTAGCGTGGGGGGTCTCATCGGCCCAAAAATGACTATTGTGTCTATTTAGCATTTCGTGTCTGGTGAAACAGGCTTCATCTGTGAAAAGCACATACGCAGGAAATTGAGGATCGACCCGGATCGACTACAAGGCGCTGCAAGACCCATTGGCTGAATACCGTAGGACTCGAGTGCGAAGTCAGCAGGACTCAAAGCCTGCACTTTCTGTGGACGGTAGCGGTTTAGCGGCATTTCACGTAATACTCGTCACACAGTCATATGCGAAACATTTATTTCACACGCAAATGCTCGAGTGCTGATTGCAGGCGCCTCGTCCACGCGAGCAAGCACTGCATCTTCTAAGTCGGGAGTCCGTGTAATTCGTCGTCGTCTTCGGTCATTGAACTGTGGTACCAATTGCCCTATTTCGTGGAAACGAGGTGTGAGCCGGATGTCTCCTACGTGGATATTTAGTCTTGTACAACCGTTCGGCTTCTCTGCTGCTTCCATTTGCTTGCCCATACAAGAACACATTATCTTGCAACTTCCGTAACCGGGTACTACTCCATCTGGATAAGGCTGATCAACGTACCTATTCAACCCGTAAACACAGACCGAAGCCTACAGTACAGATGTCGCACACCGATCACGTCAGTACACAGTACGCCATCTGCAATGGAGTCGTTGAGTTATTATCGCAGCCTCTTCTGCTCGTCGGAATTGTCTCCCCTACTGTACTCTTAGCAAATGTAGACCCGGTCTTGTTCGTTGTGTAAAAGTCGCTGAGATGGGTCACTCTAGCGTGAAGATTAGTATACCTTGTGTCCCTGTGATTTTCCTATATCTCGTAGTATTATATAACTAATCTAATCACTGTCATTTGTCTAGGTGTTACGTTTTGTAGTGATCTATTTCAAGTGCTTTGGAACCATTTTGTAAGTCAACTCCACGATCTGATTAACTCAATCTTCACGTACTTGTCAATCAGAGAAAATTGCGAACAGCATTGGTGTCCTACTTTACAGGAATTGTGTGCGAGTGTAGAACTACAGTAGTACAATTATATATAAGTATTGTGTCTGGGTGAAATAACGAACCCAAATCCAGTTCAAAAACAAGAACAACATACTCTTAGCACATGTAGTGTACGGTACAGTCGGAGGTATCAGACCAATTTTTGCTTTAACTTCTGACTGCCGGCTTAAGTGGTGTAGTGGATACGGCGTTGGGCTACTAATCTCAAGTTAACGAGTACAAACCGGAATGAGGTCGGTGGTTTCTAAGGGTCCTTAAAGGTGACAACCCCATGCCGTTGGCTTCCGGCACGTTAAAGAACGATTGCGGGACGAAATTCCGGCACCTCGGTGTCTGTTAAGAACGGACGGACGTTAAACAACATGGATTATTAAAACTTTTGACTCGAACGTTTAAGCTTTTAACATCATATATACATTCACGTACGTATATTCCTGTCTTTATTTTGAAATATGCATTACTATAATCGTATTCTTCGGTGTTTGCCTGGTGCAAATAATTCAGTTCCCTTATTGAGATTTTCTATTACTTGTCGGACTGAAATGAAACCGCGCTGTAATAATACACATAATACATATTGCATGTACATATGGCACAAGTCATTAAAAATACACAAAGGCTAAGCCTGCAAACCTTAAAAAAGTCGTGACAAGACAAGGTTAAGTTAGGTTATATTGATTATGAAATGTCCTTCCATTTCTACTTAATTGATCTTTATAGAGGAGGTGACGTTGTTTTTTCTTTTCGCAGGAAATATTGTAGATTTTTCTTGCTTCTTATACACTTAATAAAATGGAAATTGCAACACCATGATGGCATTGGTCGTTTGTGTTGATTTTCAAGATATAGAATGATGCCATGTAGGTATGTAAACGATCTAAGTTTCAGATCCATTGGATTGTTGCTACAGGTCTCCCCACGTTATTGGTCGCGGAGGAATCAACTCCAGTATACGGACTCTGGTGTAGCGTAGTTGATTTGCAGTCTGTGCAGTGAAGTGTTCCCCGTCAAACATGCCTCGACGACAGAGAAGAGCACGCTGTCAGCAACTGTCGCCGTTTGAGAGGGCTCGGATAATTGGGCTGTGTGAGACTGGATTATCGCTAAGGACTGTCGCTGCACGTGTTGGCCGACAGGCATCTACGGTACATCGTGTGTGGCAGCAGTGGTCAAATGAAGGTACCCACACTCGTAGAATTGGCACAGGCCCAGCGCGACAGACAACTGTGTGAGAGGATCCCCGCATCATTCGGATGGCTCGGATGGAACCCCATGCAACAGCAGCGCAAATTCGAGCAGCTGTGGCACCCCACGTTACACAACAACCAGCTGGTATTCGCCTGCGTGCAGCTGGCTTACGAGCCCGTGTCCCTGTAGAAGGTGTTCCATTGACCCCACAACAGCGACGTGTAAGGCTGGCCTGGTGTCGAGAAAGATCGACGTGGGTCGACGAATGGCATAGGGTCGTCTTTAGTGATGAATCGCGCTTCTATCTTGCCCGCAGGGATCGCCGGAATCGCGTGCACCGACGTACCGGGAAGAGGGGCCGCCCAGATCTCATTGTCGAGAAGCACACAGGGCCAACGCCAAGTATTATGGTCTGGGGAGCTATTGGCTTTACTGTGAAATCACAATTAGTGCTTGTTGAGGGCACTATGACTGGTCGACAGTACGTTGATAGGGTACTCAATCCAGTGGTTGTCCCTATGATGGCCGAACATTGCTAATGGGATGTTTCAACAGGACAATGCCCGGGTTCATACTGTACGCATCTCCAGAGAAGCTCTCCAAGACATCACAACCTTAGAATGGCCCCCCAGATCCCCGGACCTCAGTCCTATTGAGCATGTGTGGGATATGATGGGTCGACAACTGGAACAGTCCTCAGCCACCCACAACTCTGGAACAACTGACACGTGCAGTGCAGCAGGCATAGGCCACAATTCTTCAGGAAGCGATCCAGTGCCTTATTGACTCCATGCCTCGACGAATTCATCAATGTATTGCAGCTCGTGGTGGGCTCATCTTGTATTGATTGTTGTCCAAACTTGCGGTCAGAGGGTCCTGAAAGTGTAATCATCGAATCACAACCGAACACTCGTCCTGCATGTTCAACTGCAGCAATGTAGCACCACTCCTTCTGGGTGTTGCAATTTCCATTTTCTTCAGTGTACATCCTAATTGATTCTATACATACGAATTGGACGAAATAAGACGGTATTAATAAAATGCTGCGTTTGTCATTTCACACCAACTACATTATTAAAAGGATTATTCGAAAAAGCCACAATTCTACGTACAGGGTATAACGCAAATAGATTTACAATCCTACAGAAAAAGAAAATATGCTTCACTTATACCCGCAAATGTAACACTAGTGGTTTTTCATAATACGACAGTGGCAATACCGTTTAATCTCGCAAGTCACGACAAAACCATGACTACATAGTGCCAACCTGCAGGATTAACAGTAACTGTAAGACGTTGTATCGGCAAGAAAGGTCCTTAAACCGTATAGTTAGTGACACTGAATCGAACCCAACAGTTAGAAAATGACTATAAATCACTACCTTCAGTATTAACAGGGGAGAATGCGTAAGATTGTAGCCATAGTGTATGCACTTACATGATAGGAAGTATAGCTCGGGAAGTCTGCAACCGGTTGCTCGAGCGTGTGGGAGGGAGTCTGTCGTCCTCTAACTGAAAAGAGAATCAGACCACGACTTTTGGTGGGTTATACTGGTATGAATTGATCCCATACACCTCGGCGAGCAATTCATGGCCGCCAAAGATTAGTATTTTCCCCTTACGATAAAACTGACGCCTTCCCGGACTCAACTGAAAGTCAATGTGTAACACACGATCTTTCTGACAGTGACGCTAACGATAACGAACGACGGGCCGGTGAGAGACACCGAAAGATCTCAACTTCAAGAAACAGTGGACAACAATGACAAACCTGGCGTCATGCTTGTATAGGTCCGCACGGTTATAAATAGCTTAAATGAGGAAATGTCCCCCGAAGATGACAAGGTATCGAAGAAGGAAATTAAATCACCGTCCGATAGAGCAGCAATTATTTTGGTAACCATATTTTCGGTATGGCTTAAAACGGGATACTTCCCTAAGGTTTGTTATAATGTAAACTCGATTCGCAGGTTCCGACAGCTTTTTACTCGGGTGTTGAAAGATCTACTTATTTGTACGTTAGTATTCCCTCATATTGACAATTATGACTTAGTTTACAATAACCTGGCTGCCACATTTGCTAGTAAACTACAACGTGATCGAAACATACAGACCAAAGCCTGGAGGTTCTTCAGATTAATGCAGACGAGCCGCACAATTACTGTATTGTTGTGAAGAAATGAAGAAGTAGAGTTAATTATTTGAATTTTGTTTGCCTTCTTTCGAATGTAAACGTAAAAAAAAAAAAAAAAAATGTAAGAAAGAATGTGTTTGCTCCTGTGATGCTTGTGTAATTTATAACATCTGAAACAGTTCAGGAATGAAGAGTTTCTTTCACATACATTCTTGAACTTTGCACTAATTTACCTAATTGCTAAATCAATGTAAATGATAGGCTGAAAGTGCTACGAGTTAAAGCAAAACTTGCCTTATCCATTTCTATAATTCATATCACACTGAAGAAGACGGAAATTGCAACACCCAGAAGGAGTGGTGCTACATTGCTGCAGTTGAACATGCTGGGCGAGTGTTCGGTTGTGATTCGATGATTACACTGTCAGGTCCCTCTGACTGTAAGTTTGGACAACAATCAATACAGGATGTGCCCACCACGAGCTGCAATACATTGATGAATTCGTCGAGGCATGGAGTCAATATGGCCATGGATCGCTTCCTGAGGAGTTGTGGGTCATGCTTGCTGCACTGTACGGGTCAGTTGTTTCAGAGTTGTGGGTGGCTGAGGACGGTTGGCCAGTTGTCGACCCATCATGTCTCACACATGCTTAATAAGACTGAGGTCCGAGGATCTGGCGGGCCATTCTAAGGTTGTGATGTCGTGGAGAGCTTCTCTGGAGATGCGTGCAGTGTGAACCCGGGCATTGTCCTGCTGAAACATCCCATTAGCAATGTTCGGCCATCATAGGGACAACCACTGGATTGAGTACCCTATCAACGTACTGTCGAGCAGTCATAATGCCCTCAACAAGCACTAAATGTGATTTCACATTAAAGCCAATAGCTCCCCAGACCATAATTTCTTAGTGTTGGCCCTGTGTGCCTCTCGACAATAAGATCTGGGCGGCCCCTCTCCCCGGTACGTCAGCGCACACGATTCCGGCGATCACTGCGGGCAAGACAGAAGCGCGATTCATCACTAAAGACGACCCTATGCCATTCGTCGACCCACGTCGATCTTTCTCGACACCAGGCCAGTCTTACACGTCGCTGTCGTGGGGTCAATGGAACACCTTCTGACGGGGAACACTTCACTGCACAGACTGCTAGTCAACTACGCTACACCAGAGTCCGTATACTGGAATTGATTCCTCCGCCACCAATCACGTGGGGAGACCTGTAGCAACAATCCAATGGGTCTGAAACTTTGATCGTTTACATACCTATATGACATCGTTCGATATCTTGAAAATCAACGCAAACGACCAATGCCTTCATGGTGTTGCAATTTCCATTTTCTTAAGTGTATTAAATGTGCAACAGCATATCGATATTTTGTGAGGTCAAATGTTATTTTAAAACCTTTATTCATAGACAGGAAGTTTCGAAATGAAAATGCCTAGTAATACATTCCGCACAGTTCTTTTGCGTTTCCTGATAAAGTTCAAATCTGTATAAAGCTTCATTTAATAAGTTATAATGTGTATTTGGTGCAATTTTGATTAGTTTTTAAAGCTCTTTCCTCTTTTTTCAGCCTACTGAACATGCGGAACAGTGGTATCCTTCGCCAAATGTCCATGAAGTCGCCATTCCAACTGCAAGATACCAAGGAGACTTCTCTACGAAGTGTGCATCTGGAAAATGTAGTACCTATATTTACTATCTTGGCATGTGGCATTGGAATCGGGCTGCTGCTTCTAGCTGTTGAGATGACGCAGAATCGTCTCTTTCGCCGGTTGCAAGTGACCTCTGGTACGAGAGATCGAAGTTTATTTCGCAGTAGTCCTTTCAGATGGAACTTGCTACAGAGGAGTAGACAGGAGACATTTCTGCCCCCTAACACCCGTGGTAAAAATCAAAGCAAAGGCATCTCCGTACAGACCAAGAAAGCCTTTGAAGGAGTGGAGGGTAATGGCTTCCTCTAACGTAAGATGGGCAGAGTGGTTAAACCTATGCCCGGCCGTCCTCGCCCCAGATATAAACCTACAATTAAAAATTATCTTATCCGAACGGTACCATAATTAAATTTCACTGTTTGGGAAAGTAAATATTTATTTTTTGAGGCTTCTCCAATCGTGAAATTACTAGCGTTTCCTGCCAGTATGGCAGCTTTTCAAGAAGCTGGTGGTTAGTACGCACGCCGTTGTGACAGCGCTTTAAACCTCGTTTGTAGGACAATGCAGTGACGGAGCACTAGAGGAGGGATGAACATCCACTTGTATAAATGCCTGTCTTTGTCTTTTATACAAACATTTAGTTACCTACAGTAAACCATTATTAAAGGTGTGGCAATCCAACTGACAAGCCCACGGCCGGGGCCGGAGTGGAACGCTGGTAATTTCACGATTGAGAAAACCTAAAGAGCTTAAATATTTTAGTCTAGATTAATTAGAACAGAGGCTCTAGCTTTGTTACGTATTATCTGTTAATGAAGTTCACGAGGTGAAGAAAAATCTCCATCTATATCAGTATATGAGTGAAACAATTAGATGAGCACTAAAATGTAAGGTGTGAGAAGGAACACAAATAAAATTCTAAACCAATGCTGTGTCCACTTTAATGTATGGAAGTAAAACATGGGTGAATAAATCAAGTTACAGGAAAAAATACAGTAATCTGAAATGCGGTTTCTTAAATCAGAGATATCAAGGATATAAACAATGAAATGAAGAAATACTTCGTAAGACAATTACTTTATAACTTTCCTATAAATTAAAGACTTTTACAAAATAGTGCAAATCGGGAAAACCCGTTATAAGGATGAAGGATTATACAATACCACAGCTTGCCGTCGAATATCATTCTGTTGGAAGAAGGAACATAGGTCAATCCGTGAAAAGATGGTTTGAATTCTGAAGTCGGGATAGGATTAATTCTAAAGGTAAGTGAGTGAGTGAGTGAGTGAGTGAGTGAGTGAGTAATATCGCTCTAATTTTTTGTGTAGGATGAGTGAATTCCAGGACCATGAACCACTCAAAGGTGAAAATTTCGTTTCTACACTTTTCTACTTCCTGACAGGGAATCGAAGCATCGCCCTTCCTTGTAAACTGATCTTACCTATACTGCCACGGGTAGGCAGCTTTTAACACCGACGGTAGCGTAGATAATATTGTTACTTAATAATAAATATTGCATTACATCAGTAGATTTAAGGTAAATAATTCCTCTCTATGAAAAGTGTGAAAATGTCAATGTTTCAGTAATCTCACAATTACTTTTCTTACGCCGCCTTCTTCTTCTTTTTCTGCTGCTGACGTTTACCACCCATCGTACAAATTAAGAGTTACATATACTGTGTATAGGTTATACAACAGTGAAGACATAGTTCCTGAATGTAGTATAATGTTCTATGAATTGTATGTGTACAATAACATTTCACTCTTCAAATACTTACAACTTACGTTATTATTGCGGACCCCTTGGATTATCGTCGCGGCCCCCCATGGGTCCACCGGCCACAGTTTGGCAATGGCTGTTCTATTCTCTCTATTGAAAGTAACGCACTATATGTGGATGTAAATGTATGGATGGTGCTTAAACTATGGCGTCGCTATTTCACCTTGGCACTAACAGAGCACTGTAGCAGACATATTAGCCACTCTATAGTCTTCTTTCTATTGTACCCTTTTCGAGGTTTGAGTACATGAGTTGGTTGTTGGAGCTCTTGAACATGACATCAGAATAGAATAACTCAGATGAGATCTTCGAACAAGGCCCGGCATCGAAGTCCCATCTCTACATCGGTAGAGCATACGGGTCAAGTGGAACGTTCTAAAGGACAGTAGACTATCTATAGAGTAGAGGAACCTTAATTCAGAGAGGAATACTATTTACCTATGAAATGAGAAGAATGAAGCCTACGTTTTCCATACACATAATTTTAATACCTGAGAGTCCGGCTCCATGGCTAAGTGGTTAGCGTGCTGTCCTTTGGCCACAGGGGTCCCGAGTTCAATTTCCGGCAGGGTCGGGAATTTTAACCATCATTTGTTAATTTCTCTGACACGGGGGCTGGGTGTATGTATTGTCTTCATCATCATTTCATCCTCATCACGACGCGGCGGTCACCTACAGGCGTCAGATCAAAAGACCTACACCTAGTGAGCCGAACCTGTCCTGGGATCTCCCGGCAATAAAAGCCATACGCCATTTCAATTCCTGAGAAAGCACATGGATATTATTTTCTCGGACATGCCACCACATTAAACATATAAATTTATACACTACGATTTTCTTGAGGATCCAATGTAATTTCTAATCTTTTATCTAGATTCGCATTTCACTCTGAAAAAAGGAAAACTTGAGATGTCGAGCCTTCTCTGACCAATTAAATACTCTTGAAATATTTATCCCTTTATACACTTACATCGTTACACACAAAGATAATTAAATGGAGGCATATCTTCTATTTAGCTCGCCTTGTTTGCACTATTAAGTTATATATTCAAAATGACAAATTATATCGTCCTAGCGGCGGGTATTCAATATTAGATGTCAAGTGTACCAGGTGATTGATATATTTATATACGAGCACATTTCAAAATATCTGAAAGTCGTATCGTATCACTTATTAGAAAACCCTATCCAACTATCTCATAACAGAGCGAATATATTAGCTACCGCAGGTTCCATAGCGATGTTACTTAAATACTATTATACGACTTGGACATTTATACAACGGTGGTACCTATAACGACACATTTTAGCGAACCAAAGACAATATTCAAATACATATCACTCCCTGTAATAAATAGCAAACAGAAAATACACTTTACATTCACGTAATAAATAGTGGACGGTATGATCCGTCCACAGTTGGCGCCAGTGGGCTTAACTGACTGGTGCTGCTGAGACTAGAGCTCAGGTCCTCTGACACTGTGAGGTGCGAACTCCAATCTGAAAATCCCTAGGCGGTTTAAGTAACGTAAAGAAATGGAGGGAATTCTCTCATCTTTTAGATCTGTAGATCTACCCAACGGTGTTATTTTCTGAATGGTTGTATGTGATCTCGACACCGGAGAAGGGAGACGAGCCCCTAGCAGTGCGTTCTTTTCAATACGGGAACAGTATTTCCTTGCCTGGCTCGGCCATAAATTCCACAAGCCAGCTGTTTGCATTGTACTCCCGTTCACTTTCTCTTTAAGCACAAGGGACCCAGGCGGCCCAGTCAGCCAAATATCTCGTCGCTCGACTTTCAATCTCATTACTTTCCTAGGATGCCATTTGCATCAATAACACACGTCGGCTTTCATCTAGCCTTATTTCTATCCTCAGCGCGGAATTTATGCATCGCGCTTATTATTCACTCATTTGGAGAAATATTTATATTTTATTAACACCGCATTTAATTATATCCATTATCCGCTTGAAAAGCTCTGCCCCATCTCACGGCATACCAATACATACATGTTATAGAAGAAAATGCCCTATCACTCGGGACAAATATGTTAACACTCGCGATCTAGGTAAAACACGCACATTGTCACGCCTCACTGTCACTCCGTTGTTTCTTCTTCAACATCCTTAACTCATATAGGGGGATTACCTAACATTTACGTGAAGCATCAAAACAAAGAGCTTTAGAATTTCTGGATGAGTCATATTGGTTATAAATGATTGTAAATGGAGTGATTTTACGTGAACATTAAAAATCCCTTTAATTCCCATAATGCTTCACAATTAATCAAATCTAGGGCCATAAATATATCATGCACTAGTTTCCATAGTAAAATAACATACGGTTATCCAACCGTGAAGAAAAATCAATGCAAACCCAATTAATTAGCTATTACTATCCCTTTGAAAACAGCGAAATCCTACACTACATTTCTAAAGAATTAGTATGCATTGAGGTATTTACACTTTTACAGGAAATTTGACTTTCAAACATTTTAAGTGGTACTCATCTGGTCTGGATCACACCCACAGCTCACTCAGGAAGGCACACGCAGGGGTTTAGCCGCACATTGCGACTACGTCAGCAGCATGGACTCCTGTGTTCACGTATGATGCGGGAAGAACTCGACTACGGCGTTCTGAATAGGTATAGGCCTCCTATTCGTCGGACTTCCTCTTCGGAGAGTGATGTCACTGGTACACGAACACAATGAGGGGTTCTCACTTGATTATAGTTGTGATAAATGACAACATATAATTGCTACGATCAGAGAAACTCATTTACTCGAGTCCTCTAATCAAGCAGCGGTATTGTTCATGTCGCCCGCTACTTCCTCCTCATTGCCTGTGTAATCCACCATCAGCAGTTTAGGCCCCTAGCTACACACGTTCGTAATTTCACTGTCACTAGGTGACTGAGGCAATCATCACAAATGAAGTTTTTACTCGGCCTAATTCAGCTCTAGTTTTAGGGAATACAGATTAACTACTGCACTTGGGGTTGTTTAGCCGATACCACCCTGGTCAGGTACATCGTCAATAAGCCGCTCTTTCTTCTACCAACTGACTATCCATTATTACATAGTTATTTGAGCTCATATGCTATTCCCTCGGCGTTAGTAAGTTCGTGAATTTAGTTACACGATCGCGTAGCCTACTAGCGTTCGATTCGCATTTATTTCACCCACGTATAGTTTACTCAATCATTTCACAAGTTGCATAATCGTCATAGTTAGAATTTAAATGCAGTCCTCTGTTAACCCCCTAAGCGGGGAGCTCGGTGCACACTAGCTCACTCTCAGGTGGGGAGCGATTTCCCTGATTGAAGAAACTATTTAATTACTTGATTAAAAACAATCTTAGAATAAAATGAACTATTGAAGGGCCAAAGGAGAAATGTTTACTTGAATATAATGTATTTAATTGTTGAAAAATTATATTATTTGAATTTTTCAATACTTTGTGCAAAAACGTACTAAGTGCTTTCACACTGTGATATCGAGACTGCTTCTTCCTAACAGCAAAGCTCTGGTTTTTGTTTATACAGTAACTTTTACCTGAATATTTTAGGCAGTTTACTACCAATCTCTGTCTGGAAATAAATGTTTCTGTATATGTAAACTGTAGGTTTACAAAGTCTGCATGTACTTAAAAGATCTAGAATGGAATAAATTATAACACTCACGAAATTTTCTGTTATGTTGGCTAGCGCTTTCGAGGGATCAAGTTGATATAGCCTCCCTACAATTCATAAGTGACACAAACGGACTATATCAAACTACAATACAGGTAATATTTACAGTATTTACAGTCTTCACAGTGTTATGTCTTTTACAGCTGTTCATTATGGTACACACGGAAGTAGATCATGTTATACGATGTGCATTCAAGTTCTAAGGCCTTCGATTTCTTTTCTCCAGACTGGAAAGAAATAGAAACATGTGCATTGTTTTAAAAGGAGCCCGCGTTCGTTGTCAAAACGTCACAGAGATGGCAGCACTATACGACAGATGGATTTTTAGCGCCAGCCGCGAGAATGAAAACTGTTTTAGATACTTAAAATGGCGACGTTTTCCTTACGTGAACAGCGTGCAATCATTCGTTTTTTGAATTTGCGTGGTGTGACACCAATTGAAATTCATCGTCAGTTGAAGGAGACATGTGGTGATGGAGTTATGGATGTGTCGAAGGTGCGTTCGTGGGTGCGACAGTTTAATGAAGGCAGAACATCGTGTGACAACAAGCTGAAACAACCTCGGGCTCGCACAAGCCGGTCTGACGACATGATCGAGAAAGTGGAGAGAATTGTTTTGGGGGATCGCCGAATGACTGTTGAACAGATCGCCTCCAGTGTTGGCATTTCCGTGGGTTCTGTGCACACAATCCTGCATGACGACCTGAAAATGCGAAAAGTGTCATCCAGGTGGGTGCCACGAATGCTGACGGACGACCACAAGGCTGCCCGTGTGGCATGTTGCTAAGCAATGTTGACGCGCAAAGGCAGCATGAATGGGACTTTCTTTTCGTCGATTGTGACAATGGATGAGACGTGGATGCCATTTTTCAATCCAGAAACAAAGCGCCAGTCAGCTCAATGAAAGCACACAGATTCACCGCCACCAAAAAAAAAAATCGGGTAACCGCCAGTGCTGAAAAAATGATGGTATCCATGTTCTGGGACAGCGAGGGCGTAATCCTTACCCATTGCGTTCCAAAGGGCACTACGGTAACAGGTGCATCGTACGAAAATGTTTTGAAGAACAAGTTCCTTCCTGCACTGCAACAAAAACGTCCGGGAAAGGCTGCGCGTGTGCTGTTTCACCAAGACAACACACCCGCACATCGAGCTAACGTTACGCAAACGTTTCTTCGTGAAAACTACTTTGAAGTGATCCCTCATGCTCCCTACTCACCTGACCTAGCTCCTAGTGACTTTTGGCTTTTTCCAACAATGAAAGACACTCTCCGTGGCCGCACATTCACCAGCCGTGCTGCTATTGCCTCAGCGATTTTCCAGTGGTCAAAACATACTCCTAAAGAAGCCTTCGCCGCTGCCATGGAATCATGGCGTCGACGTTGTGAAAAATGTGTACGTCTGCAGGGTGATTACGTCGAGAAGTAACGCCAGTTTCATCGTTTTCGGGTGAGCAGTTAGTTAGAAAAAAAATCGGAGGCCTTAGAACTTGAATGCACCTCGTATAACCTGTCTCGCCTTCGCATAATTTATATAATTCCACTCCGAAACGCGATCGCTTTGTTGTTACGTAAGCTTTCCACCCTAGCCACCCTTTCCATAGCAAGAGGTTCTCATCAATTGATATTTTGCTATCAGGGGTATAAGCTTTCGAAAATTTTGCTAACAAGTGGTCAAATACTGGATTATCTTGTATATTTTGGGAGGAAGTTGTGCATTATTCACCTCATTGTCAGAGATATGTAAAAATCTGTGGAGGAAAATCTAATAATAAATAATAATAATATTGGCTTCAGGTCACACTAATTACTTTTACGGTTTTCGGAGACGCTGAGGTGCCGGAATTTAGTCCCTCAGGAGTTCTTTTGCATGCCAGTAAATCTACTAACAAGAGGCCGACGTATTTGAGCACCTTCAAATACCACCGGTCTCAGCCAGAATCGAACCTGCCAAGTTAGGGTCAGGAGGCCGGCCTGGCCACTCAGTCCGGCGAGAAAAAATCTCTTCTGTGTCATCAGCTCATAGAAAATAGGCGTAGTGAATAAGCGATTGCGAGAAACAGTGTTCTAATTTAGGGTTCTGCACAGTCCCCTGCGGCAACAGTATGGCCATAAGAAGCTTTATTTCGTCCTCATTTGTTCGGACACGGTGTTGATGTCGATTCCTTCCTTTTATCTTACTAAACTGGGTTATATGTTCGATTTCCTTCTCGGCATCTTTTGTCTGTTCAGCTATATTCTGGCATATCTCGTCATAAAAAGTAATTAAAATATTTCGCTCAGTTTTGTTTTCCCTAAAAACACTCCCTTTACATCACGATGGAATTTTGGATCAAAGCGGGAATTTCTTTCTCCATTTTCAGTATAAGTTGACGAAAAACTTGCAATGGTTTGATTGTAATCAGTATTATCGTCACAACTGTCACTGTCATCATCGCTACTTGAACTGGAATCGAACACATGTTGTCTCTTTTGCTACTGCAGAACATTCGCATCAACTACGCCCAAACCTTGCATATTCGAGGTAGTTTCCTGTCACTTATTAATTCCCTTCGGCAGAATTCTTCCCACTACATTCCAACATTTCGTTTATCATGACCCGTAAATGATCTTCCTCTAACAATTGGTGGGGGTGGGGGTAATTCTTTATAGATATTTTAGGGGAAAAATGTAAGAATAAAGGATCGAATAGAACCCTGGTCTCAGCAGTTTGGATGGAAATCATGAAATAAGCCTGTATTATGAATGCGTACGGTAATAAAATGTCGTGTAACTCGCGGTGAACACACACTCCAGTCGTGAAGGAATAACTCGAGACTGGGGATGATAAATCAGGTCACAGTTCTAAAATGTCATCAGAGAGGTCTGTTCAGTGTCATAATCTCTAGAAATCCCTTCTGCAGCAATATTATTACATCCAAGGGACGATTAGGCTATGAACTAAAGCTTCAGCGCAAAGCTATTAGGCCTTAGGCCGATCTTGCCCGGACCTCAGCTGCGTTCTTTATGTTGCAACTCATGGATGACACATTGGTATTGGGAGAACAAAGTTGAAAAAAATCACATCAGAGGGCAGACTCATCGAGAATACGCTGCTGAAAAGGAAATGAACCTTTGCAGGCAGGCAACTGATTAAAAAAATATAACTTGAATCGGCGGATATATCCGCGTTCCCCACCGAGCAAGCGACTTGTAGCCGCGGATCTCGCCGCATCGCCCACCGAAAGGGTTAATATCGACAAACTTTCACGTCCACTGTTAAATAATTATTTCACTGACAGCATTTCAACTTCGTAGCCACTGTCGAATAATTACTGACTTGCCACTCACTTTGTAGCACTGTAACAAAGAATACTATTACTGAAGAGTCACTCACAGCATGTACCACCTCACAATGCAACTGGAAGAATCGGAAGTGCGACACCTGCTTAGGTTCGCATCCCTTTTTTATAATGAAACCGTGTTAGACTTGAGAGCGAGGGTACAACTCCTACTCTTTGCGAAATTCGCTCCGTTAATCGGAGGTTCTTAGGATCGATTAAGGTACCAAATTAAAGCTTGATTACCAGAGTTTCCACTGACAGATTTCCATCCAGGTCGCTTCGTGGGTTTTGCTACAATCTTGAAAGCGTCCCTCGGTAGCCCAGTGAGGCAAGAAGCTATGGCTCTGGGAACCTTGAGCTTCGTTCTCGCAGCCGGCTTTCTCCAGATGGTCTGCACCTGTCAGGGTGTTTGTTTGCTGCGTATATGATCTCATTACAATCATGAAAAACACTTCTTTGTGTCATACATCACCATAAAATCCGTTGCTTCTAATGAGTAGTAGAGGAAAGGGAGTTCTACGGCCAGGGAGGGTCTGCCCTTGTATTAGAACCTGCATAACTCCACTACTAGAACATTGGAACCTGCATTGCTCCCCTACTGGTTACTGACCCGAAGTCATTGACCCCTAGTATAGAAGTAGGGCAATGACGATTTTCGGATTTTGCATACGAGAGCGAGCCTAACCTCACAGTCGCTATCTTGAGGGCCTAACTACACTTTAACAGCAGTTGCCCTTCCTGACTTCTAAGAAAGCAAGCCTAACTTCATGGAGGGACCTATCCTTAGTTTTACGGCTAGAAGCCCTTCTCGACGTGGACAGTCGTTATCTTGGAGGGGCCTAACCTTATATGACGTAGTTTACGGCGAGATGCCCTTCCCGACGCTATCTTTAGTAGAACAATGAGGGTTCTCTCCGGACGTTGTCTTAAGTGGTAGGGCAATGGGGATTGACATAAGTAAGCACACATGGAGGAGTCTAACTACACAGGGAAGTAGTTTTACGGCAAGATGCCCTTCCCGACGCTAATCACACAAGATGGCGGCTGTACACAGCTCTTTATGAGACGGCGTAGGGGCGCTTGCGCAAGATAGCGGCTGCTCTTATAAGATTGCCTAGGGCGCTTGCGCGAGATGGCGGCTATCCAATTGCACAAAATGGTGACTGTACATACGCTCGTATGAGACAGCTTAAGGGTGCTTGCGCAAGATGGCAGCTATACACAGACTCTTATGAGACTAACTCTTAGAACCTGGGTCAGAGGTTACTGTGCAAGATGGCGGCTATACATAAGCTCTTAGGAGACGGCTTACGGGCGGCTCGGGATAGCGGCTATACACAGGCTTTTTTGGAGAAAGCTGGCCCAGGGGCTACTGCACAAGATGGCGGCTATACATAGGCTATTATGGCCTTTTCCTCCTCCGAAGGGACACAGCCACCCTCCTCTTCCTCCTACTTTTCCCCGTCCATATAGCAAAAGAGCAAAAGGGAAAAAGGGCTCCTCCTTATCTGTATGGCAAAAGAGCTCTTCCTCCTGGCAAAAGGGCTCCTCGTGGCAAAAGGACAAAAGGACTACTTCTTTTACTGAGGTTAGCTCAATCCTTCCTCCTACGGACAGACGCCTTCCTGAACTGAACGTCACATTACAAACAAATATACTTACGTTATGTAGCGTTGTCCTCGTCGCATACATTTTTCGATCGAGGAGGGAGCGGTAGAAGGAGGAGGCGCTAGGAAGGTAATACTTTTTGCAGCATGCAAAAATATTGTAGGATAAGCAAATGCTGTGTACGGCAAGGCAAAACAGGTTCAATCTAGTTACAGAATACAATTCCAAAAATAAAGAATTGACATGCTGTATGTGTTTATCCGACAAGGCAAAACATGTTGACTATTAAACAGAAAACTTTTACCGCTACTGTGCTGTATGTTTCTATTCTTCAAGACAAGTTACAATTAGCACACACTAGAACTGATTGTAGAACAATACAAAACATGTTGGCTATTAGTGTTCAGGACAGAAAAACTTTTAACGCAAAACATTATAAGATTAATCTGTCTGTTGATACAATCGCACTCCTATTCAATCAACGCGCACACATAGAATTGCAAATGTTGTATATCTCTATCCGACATACTTCTTCTTAATCACAGCAGATAAAATGATTTTAGTTACTACTTAGCAGAGGATACCTTTGTCCTAAGGAGATGGATTTTCCGGGATTCGGACACATGCAATAGAAAAAGTCTGTGTAGTTACCGCAACAGAATAAAAAAATCATACTAAGGTGCAGATAAAGTGATTTTACTGCTTAGCAGGGGATACCTTTGACCTACATCATATTGTGTTAAGGAGAAATATTATGGATTCAAATACTGTTTTAATAAAAATCATAGGATTGAAACTTTGTTTACAAGGGAGAGGAATAGAAGTGTACTTCCTCTTAAATCAATAATCACTACTATTATGCAGATAAAATGAGCTGTAAGAGAGATCGGAAATGTATAATTTTAACTTACCTTGATTTTAGGGACGACTACTTACGCGACACTCTTTTTAAGTCGACGGGTGTTTTGAATTGATGTAACCTCGAAGGATTTACTACTACTAAGCAAACCCTCAGCCTCATAAGCTACGACATAGTAGGACGGAATGCTGACACTTACAACAGGTGTTTAGAATACTAATTGTCTGATTGAAACATTTTATGAATATAGATTTAAACACTAGAGTTACTTTATGGTCTACTGTAATGTTTACAAGACTAGAAAAGACCAAAGGACAAAGGACTCTTCCTCCTGCTCCTTAACACGCCTTCCTCCTAGTGATAAACGGCTAATGGGGTAGGATACCTCTCCTCTCTTTATCCGGGCTTGAGACCGGCTCTATATCTAGAGGCGGAGTTAACACCCTAAGGAAGGGAGAATGTTGGAAAATAATCTATACAATATAGCTATTCGATTGACTATATACTACAGAAGGATGACTTAGGTGAGGGTAAGCGCGCGGAATATAGGAAGATGTTTAGGCTGTTGTACTGTCGAGAGAGAGAGCTATTACTCAATAATACCTACACGACGTAATTCTTGCTCTATTTCAAAAATATCTGCTTTATACGTTGTTGTTTTTTTTTCAAATAGTTATTTCATTCTCCCGGGGGGGGGGGGGGGAGAGGAGCGGGCGACCAGTCCAACAAAGGGACTCTTTGGCCGATTACATGTACAAGGAATTGCTGTGAAATGTTACATATGAAGGCGTGCTAATAGCACACGTTTTGTAAAAAAAAAAAAAAAAATTACTGAAAAACAAAGAAGCGTGCACAGAAAATGCTTTAACAATTAAAAGTCCAGAAAAGGAAAGTCCATCTTGAGGTTCGAACACAGGAAGGCCACAATCCCAACGTGAAGTTCGATGGTAGATGTAAGGCGAAAAAGAGACACTGCCCTGCACTGTACACAGAGAGTTACAATAGGAGTTATATATATTGAGCTGGTACAATGGGGGGGTTCGGGGTGAAGTAGGCGTAAGGAGTAGGGTAATACTGTGACATGAGATAATAGAGGGTTGTGGTAATATTGGTTATTGAGGTGGCTAGTAGGCGAAGTAATTCCATAATGTGGAGGGGTGGGAGAAAAACGGGCGGCGGTGGTGCTGGGTGGGAGATGGCTTGCGGCGGCGGAGCGGGTGGTGGGCTACGGGAAGGGGAAGAAGGAGGGGAGCGGACTGGACGGGGTGGGGAGCGAGAGTGTTCCACTCGGTAGGTCCGCCTGCGGAAACGTACGCCGGTGGTGAGTAGATGATCTACGTCGGCAGCTGACGTGAGGTGGAGGCGGACCGTGAAGGTCGGGCCGGTGGTGTTGAAAATACGAAACGTCCGACGGGCTGGGACATCTGCCAGTTGCAGTTCGTGCAGTATATCCTGTTCGGGGATGGCAGGGTCAATGCCACGGACGACACAGCTCGGAGATGGTGACAGCTGTTGGGCTAGAGGTGAGACATGACCATGGAGGTGACCATGGAAAGCTGGTGAAGCTGCGACAGTGGCAACCGTGTGGTTGTCGGAGGGTTGCTGGCGACTGCGGAAGGTGGTAGGGGGAGAGGTGATAGACGTTAACATGATAAGAGAGGGATGACTAGGAATGGTAGTAAGGACGGAAGTGGAGGGGGGTATATGGGCAGAAGTGGTGAAAGTAGTAGTAGTGGCAGTAGTGGACGAAATAGAGGTGGGGGCGATGGGGACGTGTGAGGTGTGAGAGGTGAATAGGGATATACGCTGGGAACTTCGATGGAAGGAGAGATCAGTTGTTGAAGGATGTAGTCAGGAACGGGGACCACGTCATGACGCCGGCCGTTGATGGTTGCTCCACTGATGTCTAGGGCTGCCGCGAAGTCAGGATCTGTGAAGAATACCAAGACCTGTGGTGACAGGTCATTAGTGGTGCGATCCAGTAGTCGTATACAAGCACAGGCTGAGAGAGCATCGATAATGGTGATGTCGTCGATAGCAGTGTCCACACCAACGAGGAGACGTTTAGCCATGGTGAAGTGGGGAGTCGACAGCCAACTAGGGGTCTACCGAAAAAATCGTGGACAGGAACAGAGATCATGTTATTGTATACTCTGTGTAACCAGCATCTTGATAGGCTTTTAGCAGTTGCAAACGTTTTACGAGTATGTTGGGGTCTTTACAGTATCTTACGTATACATAGGGTAACAGAGGCTTGTTGTGAACTTTGAGCCTATATGCAGAGAGTTGATGTGTAGGGACTTGTTTTGATGTAATACGTGCTTGAGCAGTAGCGTTTCCAGGTAAAAACTTAACTTGTTTCGATAGCAATGAAGTGTTGAAATTTTCTTTTACTTTATCTTGCATCTCTTCTTGAGATGTTTGCACGGCAAGAGAACGCGTAGTAGGCTTAGAAAATGAAGTAAAATCATAAATCTCTAATGGAAATGAAACATTGAGTTCTTCTTTTTCTTTTTCTTCTCCTTTTCCTTTATTCCTGTTATTATCAGCATCGTTATTCTTATTATCATAATCATGATCTTTCCTCTCTTTATCTCAAAATGTGTGCTTAGTTGCAGAACTTGTAGCAGGCCTAGACAGCAAGAGAGAATTAAAAATCTCTCGCAGAGGTGTACTTTTTAAAAATAAATCAGTGTTCGCTTGACTACGGTTGAGCTATTTGTATTTTCTTCTCGATGAAGCTACATTGCACGCGGCTTCGTGACGTTGAGCGTTGTATGCGTTCTTGAACTCTCTTCTACAATGTTCGCATTGAAAAACTGTCCTACATGATATCTCATGACGTCTCTTGTGTTAGCCTCAGGAAAATGATTTTCCACACTCTTTGCAAATATAGCTAGAAATAGGTTTTTCCATGACGGACTTTATCTTCTGCTAACCGATTCTTATTTAAAAAGATACAAGTTAAATCTACTAGACACTTATAACTCTTTACTTCGATGAGTCAGCCTCTCCTACTTGCCAAGCGTTTAGGGGAAGTGCACAACATGCGTTGGTCTGCGATAAGAAACAGGTTCAATAACCCTTATACTCTGCTACTGTACCTCCACTACACGAGGGCAGAATGACATAACTGGCGTATCGTGCTACGGCCGTTCAAAACACATTAGGTCCTTAAATATTCGGCTCAGTTATGGGAAACCTAATAGGACAAAGTAAAGAGTATATAGCATATATTGTGAGATGTAGTTTTCTTTCTTTTGGTAGGGGCTTTACGTCGCGCCGACACAAAATGTAGTTTTCTTTGCCGACTAGCAAAATATATGCACATATACCCCTAACACCGTGCATAAATAAAATCGTAACGACCGTGTGTCTGTACATTGACTATTTTGGCGAAATTTCCGTACAGTAATCCGTTTCAGGTGTAATAATGACCATCTGCATATTTTTTAGCTTCGGTGTCTGTTTGTTTGTTTATCTGTTCGTCTGTTTGTCTATAACTTGACAACTACTGGTTATATTTCTACCAAACTTCATATTTAGAATCCACCCGTCCTTGGGTAGGTTTTAGGATCAAAATTGTTTCTAAATCCCAGAAGTGACTGAACTGACGAAACCAAAACCGTGATCTTGCACTCTCACAAAATATACACAACAAAACTTAATGGAAATCTACCTCCCTTAATGGAAATCAATTTCTAAACTTTTTTCTCATGTGCATCATTTCGATACGAGGATTAACAAACGTGATATCATTAACGGACCGTTTTTGCGTACAAGTCCCAAGGGACTTAACTCAAGAGCGGGTGCGTGCAAAGCTTATTTCTTATAACTTGAAAACTGCTGGAGATATTTCAACCAAACTTCATATTTAGTATCCACCTGTCCAAAGGTAAATTTTAGGTCCATATCATGTCAAAACCCTCAAAATGGACTGGGGGTTTATAGGGAACTGAAAAACAGTGATTTTAAACTCCCACAATATATACAATACCAGCCTGACTGGAAATCTATCAACCATTTCTAGAACTTTTTTCTCACGTGCATTTTTTCGATAAGAGGATTAATATGGGAGATATCATTAACGAAGGGGTTTTCAGTACAAGTCTCACCGGTCTTAACTATAAAGCAGGTGCGTATAATGCGTATTTCCTATAACTTGGTAACTACTGGAAATATGTCAACCAAACTTCATATTTAGCATCCACCTGTGCAAAGGGAGGTTTTTCTTTAAGTCCGTACCTTTTCAAATTCCCGGAATGGACTTGGGGTTTATAGGGAACCGAAATAGTGATTTTATTCTCCCACAATACATACAAGACCAACCTGCCTGGAAATCGATCAGCCTGATGGAAATCCATTTCTAAAACGTTTTTCTCATGTGCATTTTTTCGACGGGAGGATTAATAAAGGAGACATCATGAACGGTCAGTTTTGCAGGCTAAGTCCAGAGGACATAGCCCAAAAGGTGTTGTATGTGGAGCAGATTCCTTATCTATTTACATAAATGAAATTGTAACGACCGTGTGTCTGCGCATTGAGTAATTTGGCGAAATTTTCGTACAGCTTTCCGTTTAAGGGATAATAAAGACCATTTGCAAATTTTTTACCTCTAGTTTCCTGAAAGTCCTAAATTTAACCCACCTCCCCCAAAATAAAGATTGCGGCACAATATGCCAGACGAGCTAGAAAATTGAAATTAGGCAAAAATACACGTTTTAGCCTGTAACCGACGGAAAACTTCCAAGATTTTAAAATTTTTCACTTTTTATACCTGAAGAATATCGAAATATGGAGGCAATTTTAATAACGGTGCGGACCTTCACCCCTAACGGTGAGTCGTATCACAACATGGATGGCACAATCACAGTTCAATTTGGAGTGATCTACAACTTTGGTCTTATGAATGTTTGTCGTCTCTCTCTCTTATACGTTAGATTTGGTTGTATTTCTCGATTGTTCGTAAATTTTGTGCTTTTTACACTATATTATATAGTTCGACACACTTATAGGAAAGATAGAGTCATCGAATAAGGCATGCGCATTGACACGACTAATGGCTATACGCGAACCAAATTTCATGATTGTAGCTTCACATAAGTATGGGAAAATTACTGTAAAATATTAAAAATGTACCCAAATTTCACCCCATTCAAATATCGTAACTAGATCGAACCCGTAAATGTGGGAGATACTAGAACATGTTTTAAGACCAAACATGCAGAGCGATAAAGGGGCGTCTGATGGGGTGATGGTGCAAAACGTTTGTTGATATGATGTACCGTTTGGGACCAGTAAATCTCGAAATGAAGGTCTGCATTTACAAACGTACCCATGCTTATCTGTCATCTATACAAATAAAATCGCAACGACCGTGTGTCTGTACATTGACTATTTTGCCGAAATTTCCGTACAGTTATCCGTTTCAGGTGTAATAAAAACCATCGGCAAATTTTTTAGCTTTGGAGTCTTTTTTATGTTTGTTTGTCTGTCTATAACTTGAAAAATACTGGAAACATATTTCTATCAAACTTCATACTTAGAATTCACCTGTCCTTGGGTAGGTTTTAGGGCCAATATTGTTTCTAAATCCCTGAACCGAAACTGTCATTTTGTACTCCCACAAAATATACGTAACCAAACTTATTGAAAATCTACCTGCCTTAATGGATATCAATTTATACACCATTTTTCTCATACGATACGAGGATTAATAAGTTAGATATCATTAACGGACCGTTTTTCTGCACAAGTCCCACCGGACTAAACTCAAGAGCGGATGCGTGTAAAGCGTAATTCTTATAACTTGAAAACTACTGGAGTTATTTCAACCAAACTTCATATTTAGCATCCACCTGTCCAAAGGTAGTTTTTAGGTCCGTACCATGTCCAATTCCCGGAATGGACTGGCGGTTCATAGGAAACCGAAACAGTGATTTTACTCTCCCACAATATATACAAGTCCAGCCTGACTGGAAATCGACCAACCTTGATGGAAATCCATTATTAAAACATTTTTGTCAAGTGCATTTTTTCTATAGGAGGATTAATAAGGGAAATATCACGAACGATGGGTCCAGCGGACATAGCCCAAAAGGTGTTGTACGTAGAGCAGATTCCTTATCTATATAAAAATCGTAATGGCCGTGCGCCTGTACGTTGACTATTTAGGCAAAATTTTCGTTCAGTTATCCGTTTCAAGTGTAATAATGGCCATCTGTATATGTGTTAGCTTTAGTTTCTTGGAAGTCCTCATTACACACACACACACACACCCCTCCTACCCTACGGAAAGCTTCCAAGATCTTTACATATTTCATCTTTTACTCCCGGAAAATATCGGAAAATTTAGACAATTTTAATGTCGGTGCAGACCTTCGTTTCTAGGTATTTCGCGACTAAACGGTAAGTCGTATCACGAAACGGATGGCAAAATCTCAGTTCAATTTGGAGTGATCTACAACTTTAGTCTTATGATGTTTCGCCGTTTCTCTATTCCGTTTATGTTAGATTTGTCTGTATTTCTCGATTAGTCCTACATTTTGCTCTTTGTACACGTATAATTCGTAGTTCGAATAATTATAAGAAAGAATCCACTAACTCAACATGGATATTGGCCCACCCAGTATCTATACGTGAACCAAATTCTATGTTTGTAGCTGTTATATTAGTGCCCAAATGTAATGCACTGTGAGAAAACCTTACCCAAGTTTCACCCTATTCAAGGTTCCTAACTGAATTTTACCCATAAATAGATGAGACTGGAGAAAATATCTTAAGTCCAACCATGTAGAACGCTAAATGAGGCGTCTTATGGTGCAATCCGTTTGTCGATATGATGTATAGTTTAGCAGCAGTTGATCTGTAAATGAAGGTATGTCGATCTATATATATATATGTTGTTTAAAGTCGATTTGTAGCGATGTAGAAAGCGTGTATTTGCCATTATAATCAATATTATACATGGATACTGACTCTCAACAGGAAGGCGTCTGCTATTGTAATCATTACTTTCCACATGGACTTTGAGTGGCAAGAGGAATAGGCTCCTTATCCAACTCCTATGTAACTAGCATTGGTAAGGAGGGACTACCACTGTAATTAATAATTCCCTTCTCGATTTGACTGGCAGAAGTCAAGGAAGCATAAAATTTTGTTCAAAGCTCACCTAACCGATTGTGTTTTTGAGTAGGTAAGTGTGTCCGCCATTATAAACAAATTCACCCATCTAAAATGTGACTGGCATATGGCATAGCAGCCTTACTATTATAATGGAAACTCACCAACTCGGTATGACTGTCAATAAGGGCCTGTCATTATAATGATAACAGCACAACTCAATTTTGACTGGCAGTAGGGGAGATGCCTGCTATTAAAGTAAAAACTCCTCAACTTAATCTGTCTAGAAGTAGGAAAGGGCGCCTGCCATTGTAAGGAAACTCCCCAAATGGATTGTGACCGCGCAGTAGGTAATGGGGCCTACCATTATAATGAAAACTCACCTACTCGATTGCGAATGGCAGTAGACCACGCAGTAGGTAGTGGGTCCTCCCATTATAATGAAAACTTACCTACTCGATTGCGAATGGCAGTAAGCAAGTGAGTCTGCCGTTATGATCACAACTCCTCAACTCTCACTTTACATTGGGAACAATGTATGGGAACCTCCTGCTGTTTCTGGATAACGGTAAGTGACATGCAATTTAAAAACATTATTCACTGCATGTATGGTAATTTACTTCGATATCCGTATACAATGTAGAATACCTTAGCGAAGCACGGGTACATATGCAAGTTACAAATAAGATTGAGAAGCAAATGATCGTGGTCTGTATAACAGGTACTTTCTCTTGGAACTGAAGCGGGGAAATCAATTGTAGAGTGAGATCAATAATTCCACTCCTCTCCACAAATACCTTCATGAGGCATTGTGAACTCCATCGTAGCCCTTCTTCTGAATAGAACCTGAAAGCAAATCCGTTGGTCACCACTCGATCCGTTATGAAAAATGAAAATCCACAGCCTGTTTCCAGTCATTCGACCGGGTCAGGAATGGAATGAATGAAGCTCCCATCTAGTGGCGAGGATAGGAATTGTGCCCGCTACCGAAGCCTGTCGCACTCCACTGGGGCAGTAATTAATGTCTGACAGATGAAATGACATTGGAGAATGTTGCTGGAATGAAGAATGACAGGGAAAACCGGAGTACCCGGAGAAAAACCTGTCCCACCTCCGCTTTGTCCAGCACAAATCTCACATGGAGTGACCGGGATTTCAATCACGGAACCCAGCGGTGAGAGACCGGCGCGCTGCCGCCTGAGCCACGGAGGCTCTTGATCCATTCTAAAGTCCAAAATACATTTCACTATATTTAAAAATGTATACAGTAAAAACATATCAGTATAACTATTTACTCTCCTTATTAATATTGTCCTCTTCTACTATCACCCTCTGTAGAATAACATGTACGGTATCTCCTGCCTGTCGTAAGAGGCGACGTAACGGGACCCCCAGGAGCTCTTGACTCGGGAGCGTGTGTTTGTGACCACGGTTACCCCTGGTATTGCTTGCACTTGCTTATGCCAGGTTCCTCACTTTTATCTATCCTATCCGATCTCCCCTGGTCAACTCTTATTCTTTTCGTACCCCGACAGCATTAGATATGCGAGGCCATGAAGATCATGTGCAGTGGAGATGACTGCTATTTAACATTTTTATTCGTGATATTCGTGATATCATTTGTGCTTGTGGTTTCCAGAGAATATCTGGGTCTTTTGTTTTATATGGTAATAGTGTGCTATTTCCGTAACCTACGATCTATTTTTGCTGCCCTAAGTTCCTCCATATTGGTTTATATATAACGGGTCCATAGATTAATAGATTAATCTGCTAAGAGTGTTATTTCTTGTGTTTGAAATCTTGCCCTAACTGTCACCATATTGAATTTTCTCGATTGATACTGTGGGAACAACTACAAATTTGCACTCCACTAGTTCTTTGCGCTGCCCTACATACGGAAGCCATTTGTCGAATGGGCAGTCTATATATCTTGCCTTAACGGGGTTGTCATTGCTGCACGTCCGTAAGTACAACTTGAGATTGCCCTAAACGTGACCCCTGAGTGCTGCCAAGATACCAACTACACTGGCTGCTGGACCTAAAGCTTTACTTTACGGACATTGCAGCAATCAGGTACCTATTACTAATTTGTACATATTTGTACAATCGTAACAATGTATCGTCTTGCCATACGAAATAAATAAATGCCCTTCGTGGCCCTTCTCTTTCTTTGGCCGATACCTTCATTTTTCGAAGTATCGGATCCCTTCTAATTTTTCCCTCTTGTTAGTATGAATAGAGATTGGTTGCCGAATTGTACTTCCTCTTAAAACCATAATCACCACCACCATCACTGATATGGCTACGCCACATGATCCTATGAGTGAAACCTTCACACCATTCATAAGAAGGACTGGCTACTTAAAGAATTGTGTTTTAATCTAAGTCATACCCCTGCTACTTTCACACTGTACGATGAAACAGACATTTCGATGGAGCAAACTTGTTCTACCCACACCACTATAGATAGATCTGGAATTATTTTATCACAATGCATTATTATTACTAATATTCAACCCTCTACCCTTCCTGCCTTGAAATGTGGCGCCGGCTCGAGACATCCCAGGGTCGCTGACTGGGTACTACCCTCAGAGATATCTTCAGATATTATAAATTAACCTTAAAATTAATCAAGCGGGAAGGATAAAAGAGAAGAAATAAAATAATTAAATAAAAATCCGAATGAGAACATTTACGAATGCAAAATTTATTGAAAAGGCTAAACTTTGGCAAAGCAAATATACTTCTATACAAACAATAAACTCTTCGGACCAAATATCGTTCACAACCTCTATCACCCTCGACTATAAAATATCAACCTCATGACTCATAGATTTCAAATCCTTTAAACACATTACTTCATCTTTATTACAATTCCCTTTCATCTTATTCATCAACTCTACTTCAGTACTTCAAAAATTTTAATCCAATTCCATTCCACTCATATTTTGGTACCACCATATTTCAAAATTTTCAATAATAAAATATTATAATAATCTATCATCATGACCTTTGTTAAATTGTCAAAGTACCTTTTTAAAATGTTAATACAACCAAAACTTCTTCCGTTCATTCTTTGAATAACAAATTCGTATTTGCTCTCCATACCTTTAAATTATTTCCTCACCATATTATAAACCTTGTAGTTACCATTTACTAAATACCAAATTATTTATTTAAATACACTCTTCAAAATGAAATGTATGAGGCTGTGTAAATTCATTAAGCAACATCCGCCGTGTAATTCACAACTCATCTTTTAATTAATTAAATCCATTAAATTCATTATAATTTACAAATTCGCAGTTATCAATGTCGGTATAATTGTTACCTTGAAAATCATAAATTTATCCAATCACGTTTGTTAGATTTGGTAATTCAATCCAAAATTTTATATATCATAAAATTATTCATCACAAAATTTTTATAAAAATAGTCCCTAATTTGAGTCCGAAACTATTTAACTTATTCTTTCTCAGTACCATCCTCCCCTCATATAATTCTGATAATATGGAACGCACGCACGAAATCGAAAAGTAACCCTGACATAAATAAATTAAATTAATTTACCGATTCATTAAAATGATAAATATCTCACGTATGCTTAATTAGCTGTTTTATCATACACAAAACATATGCCTACCCTGTAGCAAGAAACCCTATACTATAATGTTAAATATATCTTAACCTACACTGATTCTACAGACAATGGGATAAACCTCATTGCCGCAAGTATAAACAACCATCGTGAACTAAATTCAACATCACAAGAAATATTGCAACTGCAAAATCAAAATTTGCATTGCCCACATATTGAAGAACATATAACATAAACAAACACAACATAATTTCAATCATATAGTCACAGGGAAAATCATTATACACTGGCTCGGCCGGGCATCGAACTCCGACCCTCAACATGGCATCATTACAGTGACCTATCATTATGCTTGCCGCAATAAACTGTCACGAAATATATCTGTTATTAATCAATTTTATTGTGCTGTCCTAAGTTCTACAAAACAGAATTATCTAACAAATGACTGTAATATATTTTACTTATAAGACCCTACTACAGCTACCATAGCTTCTCTAATACACAACACGCCGTCCCGGTCTGCTGCCTTATCTCACGCCCGACTCGTTTCATTGACACGGCATTCTAATTTGTCCGCACCCACTTAATATTCTCTCTCTCTCCGCTCTAAATGAAGCCATATGTTTCCTCCACAATATCTGCGTATTCTTACTCTCGGTGCGAACAGTAACTAATTATATATGACACTCTCAATACATCTCATTTTGTTCCATCTTTCACGTATATTTGTACTACCTTTTTCATTCAACATTCTCGGGAACACATATATCACTATGCCGGTATTTTACATCTGTGGCGTTGTACAATATCATTGGTTCGACCCTGCGGTTGGCAATCTGTGTCTTAGAGGTCCCTGCTTCAATACTAGCTAGCTATATTCCGGATAAATTAATAGAATGACACTTTATTTCCTACAGCACAAAATTTTAATTCACTGGTTAGCACTACCTGTTACTTACTGATGACATCTATTTCAAAAATCCCACTGTAATGTGCCGGAAAGATCAAGGTTCGAAACTTTGGCCATGGAAATTTTCTTGATGAACTTTCATGCGACATGCCAGGTTAATCTATCTATTCCCTCTAACTAATCCTTACTGATACCTCCTACATCATTAAATATTCACACACGCACACGCTAATATTTGCTAGAAGATCACGCACTGAGAAGAAAACAAAAAAAAACCATGTTTCACACCCGTAATGGAAGATCATTATTTACACACATTATTTTCACACTCGCGAAGACCATATTTTAACACACGCTAATATCACAATATGTACACCCCCCTAGGCATCAGCATAAAATAAACCTAAAAAAAACCTAACTATCCTTGCTACAGTACTTAAAAAGGAAAATAAACGAATAATCATGCATTAATTTATTTACAGTTAACAGCTAATCATGCACATGCTAGATAATGAATCAGGGTACTTATCGACTCGGCGACGCTCCATACTCAGCTCCACGGCCTCATGGTTTCAGGTCGGCACCATGATGTACTTAAGCCATCATGCTAACGGCCTCAGAACCTGAATCCATACCATTCTCCACAACCATGGTCTTCACTCTTGTTGCTTTCATGAAATCACACGCTCATCACTTCTTACTACACTAAAATACATATAAAAAAACACAGATATAGTTAAATTATTCTAGCACATACACTTATTCACAATTGTAATATACACTTTGTCTCTGCTTTCCGCGAGTTTACACGTGGCACTGCGATGTGTCCTTGTTTGATCTCGCTCCGATCCTAATTTTCCAGTTAATGTTGTAAAAATTCACCTTCTTGAATTTACAAAAATTTCGGTCATTATTGAGTTAAATGCAAAGTCTATCGGACCCGTAGTATCTTCGACAGCTAGTTATTTGATAGGAAATGCTCTAGATTAGGGTTCTCATGAACCACATACACGTACGTCCGACACGTTCAAATTTCCGTAGCAGAGTGCCTCTTCTCAGCGGCACGCGTCTCCTTCATGCACGCTGGATCTTGGATGGTGAGCTCGGGGAACCCCATCAACAATGATGTAACATCCCGTCACATATGCCTGCGATTATTTATTCCAATAAATTGTTGCAAATACGCCGTCTTTAATTATTGTTCTCAAAATGGTTTAATCTTGTTTTCACCTTATCCCCTGGTGGATTTAATTATTTTAGAAGTCATTTATGCGGCACCCATCTTTAATTTACCCCCATCATTCCAAAACCTGCTCTGCTGCGATTCGCTGCCTGAAAATGTTGCCAACTTAAATCTGGTGACTTTGGTCATCACACCTCATGGAATATTCCAATGCTTTCCATTTCATCATAAGATGACCTTGACACGTGGAACTATCTTTAAACCTGGGCAAGCGAAATGGCGCCACACATCCGGCCTATAATGTAACTGCGGCTATTCCCTCATATGCCATTTTTTTAATTTCTAATATTTTTAAAGACAATGATATGAGCCAATTGGGCTCATCTTTCCCCCACTTTCTTTTTGGAAAAATTACTGACAAAGGATTTTTCCAACCACACATCTTCCAAATATATCATTGTCTTTCCATTATTTACTTAACAAATCCAGATTTTAGACTCAAATTTTCTTCCTTAAGACGAGTATTATTCATTGTTAACTTAGTAACCACCTTCTCCATTATTCCTCTTAATTCAATTAATTCTTCACAGGCACATTCTCCGCCAGAACTTTCGTTTTCATCCATTTCTCCTCTGGGCATCTCGTATGTAGTATCGTAGGTTAACATAACATCTTCTTCTTCTTCATCTTCCATCTCATCGTCTTCTCCACCATCTTCTTCTCCTCCTTCATCTTCTTCAGGATGTCCTTCAAGATCGTCTTCGTCAACCATTGTTTCCTGGTCAATATTTCTCCTTGTGGGATAATATAATTTCAAATTTCCAGCATTATAAGTGCTTTCAACTCCTGTCTCTAAGTTTTTGACTTTATAAGAATTATTCTCATAGTCCTGTATGACTTCATATGGCCCAATATAAAGTTCAGCAAATTTATGATAAAATTTTGAACTAGGATTTGAGACTGCAGGTTTCTTCACGAGCACCAATTCTCCCACACGTAAACTTCGGTGGAACCTCTTATTACGCATTCTTCGCAAACGTCGTTCAGCTTGTTCCTTGAGATGTTGAGATGTATTCTGGACACAAAGCTCGTGTGAAGGTCTTGGATCACTTGGTAACGGGATTATACCTTCCCATGGTCTTTTTGGATACTCATTATGGTGTACGACAGCGGGTATCTGGCCAGTAGATTCATGTATCGTTGAATTAATACTCTCAGTTATGATTGGCAATACTCTGATCCATTTCCAATGTTCATTCCGACAATAAATTCTACAAAACTTCCCAATCTCTCTCATAATTCTCTCAGCAGGATTTGACTGGGGATTTCTAATTGAACTGAGTACATGTCCTATTCCCAAATTCTGAGTATCCCTTTTAAAATTTTCGGACGTGAACTGAGTCCCGTGATCTGTTAATACAAATTCCGGCTTTCCCATCTGAGGTATAATTTTGTTCTTTATTTGACTGACAACAGCTTTCGTAGTTGCTCTTTGGATAGGACATAATGTCACAAATTTTGTGAACACATCAACGCATACCAAAATGTATTTTAATCCTCTACTGGCACGTGGCAAAGGGCCGTAGAAATCCATTGCAAACAACTCTTTAGGCTTAGAAGGCAGCACTGGCCTAGGAATTTGTCTCATTAAAAATGGACAAGGTTTAATTCGCTGACATATATCACACGTCATTATAATTTTCCGCACCATGTCTTTCAAATTTGGCCAAATAAAGGTTTCTTTAATGGTCGCCGTCACCTTATCAATCCCAGCATGTCCTATCGAATGATGTGTAAGCCAGATCAATTCACATCTCAACTGTGGTGGTACAACAATTCTCAATTTCGTGTGCTCTTCATCAATGAATTTGTGAAGTATGCCATTAAAGAAACTGTAATTTATAGCTTGTTTTTCTGCTTCTCTATATTCAACTGTTCCCGACTGCAATTTCTTCTGAAAATAATCCCTCAATTTCTTGGTCTCATCCCACAACTCTTGTGCTTCCGAAATGTTCCTAAGTTTTTCCAAAAACTGATTATCCTCTTGTGTAATTTCAATCAAATTTACTTCTGCTTTTCCAGATTCAGGATTTCTACTCAACGCATCTGCAATCACATTTAACTTGCCAGCACAATGTTCAAGAGTAACATCATACTGCTGAACGAATAAGCCCCATCGGCTAACCCTCTCGCTTGACATAGTCGTCTTGAAAAGGAAGGTTAAAGCTTTATGATCCGTCCGGATAATAATAGGATAGCCATAAATATACTTCCTCCAATGTCCTAATGCTGTAACAATGGCAAGCATCTCCAACTCCGTCGTAGTATACTTAACTTCGTGAGACCGCAATTTCCGACTCATAAAGGCCAAATAATTTACTTGGTGATCTTTGTTTTCCGACTCTTGATATAAGACTGCTCCAATTCCCACAGCTGAAGCATCTGTCTGAACTATAAATGGTTTTCCGAAATCTGGGTACCCCAATTTCACACTATTAGCTAATAATTCCTTCGTCTTCAAAAATGCATTCTCACAATTTTCATTCCATTTCCATTTCTTATCGTTCTTTAACAAATCCTGCAGAGGCGCAACAACTTCCGTATACAAAGGACAATGGTCTGAGAAAAAGTTACACATTCCCAAAAACTGACGAACATGTTTGATCCTCATGGGTCTGGGAAAATTTTGTATGGATCTGATCTTTACAGGACTGGGTTTGACGCCATTGCCGTCCACAATATGACCTAAAAACATGATACTCCTTTGGCAAAAGTGGGACTTTTCAAGATTTACTTTAAAATTTGCACGATTTAAATTTTCCAAAAGTTTGTGTAGTACATCAAAATGCTCTTCCAAAGTCTCCGTTGCAATCATGATATCATCTACATATCTGACTGTAGAATCTTTGACTTCCTGCGTTAAATTCTTATCTAGGGCTCGGATCAAAGCAGAACCAGCTGTCTTCAAACCAAAGGGTAATCGGTTAAAGATATACATCTGTTGGTCGAACAGGAATCCTGTCAAAACCTTAGTAGCTTCATCCAACTCAATATGGTGATACGATGATGTTAAGTCGATAGTCGTAAAGTAATGTTTGCCTCGGAATTTTCTCAGCAATTCCTTGATAGGAGGGGCCTTATCGTATTCAGGCACAAGTCGTTGATTTATGGCCCTTGCGTCCAAGCACACACGGATGCTTCCATTAGGTTTTTCAACAATCACCAAAGGATTCAAAAATGGTGTAGGTGTTTTAGATATTAAACCGTTATCCTCCATTTCCTTGATTACTTCTTTAACTTTAGGGTAAAACTTCTCTGCTACTGGATAAGGTCTTTGTTTAAACGGTTCCCAACTATTTACTTTCAGCTCATATTTATAATTTGGAATCTTCCCCGGTTTGGATCCGAATACTGTTTTATGGTGGCCTAAAATCCCCTTTAATTTTGACTTATCTTCTTCTCCTATCATGGCTTCTGATACTTTATTCTTGACTTTGTCCCCGAAATCTGGTAACTCAGTCTCCCTTTCCAATGCAAAGATCATTTCCTCGAATTCTTCTAAAATAACATCCTGATTTTGATGTATGTTTCTAACTATTTCTTCCACCGATTGTTCTGCCAACCAAATTCTTTCTTCTCCCTCAACGTTTGGTAGTTGGTTTAACTGAATTTCTGACTGATCACCACTGAGATTGAAGTTTATGACATCCTTTTCCATATCAATAACTGCCTTAAATTCTCGGAGAAAGTCAGCCCCTATAATCATGTTGAATTCCATTCGATTCATTATAATGAATGGGTGAGACATGATATTACTTCCAACCTCTACATCTACATAAGCTTGACCTTTACATGTTGTGACTTTGTCTGGTATTATGCCTCGAATTTTAACTGATGCTACTGGTATAATTGGTATTTGACATTTCTTCTGCAATTCATCAACTAAAACTTGTGATACCACACTAACGCTGGCTCCAGTATCCACCAAACATCTGACCCTAAGACTCCCAACTCTGACATAAATAACAGGTAACTTCTTTACTTCATTATTTACGAATTTGTCTTTATCCTCTACAAGATCTTCTGGTCTGACTATCCAAGAATCAATGGTTGCAATTGCCCATCCATGATTATCCTGATGGCGACATCCTGCGGTTGCACTATCTTGAAATACTACATTTCGACTTTTTTTTAGCTCCATTTCCCTCCATTGAAAACCTTGGAGCATTTATGTTTCATCCACCAGATTCCTCTCTACGTCTATGAGCCTGATATTCCCTACTCTCAGCTCCATGACTTCTGTCCTGATTCCCTTGTTGAATCGCACTCTTCCACTGGTCCGACGATATTCCTTTCGTGGCCAACTCCTCAACATATCTTCTAGACTCATTCCTGCGTTCTTGAAGATCCATTCTGTCATTTTCTTCTCTTCGTGGTCGACCTCTTGCATCACCTGACCTATTATATGGTGGATATGGTCTTCTCATCTCTCCAAACCTTCCATATCTATATCGGTACCCCTGTCTTCTATTTCCTCCATAATTCTGATTATAATTGGATTCATGACTTCTGTCGTTGACTCGTCCTCTTCCAAATGATTGAGCTTTCCAATTTCTTCCCTGGTATCCTCCTCGATACTCTCTATTCTGATTATCATCGTTCTTGTTGCTGTACGTGTTGGTTCCCTGGGTCTTCCTCTCTGTTGAATTTTCTTCCTTGGTCAAGTCAATGGTATGGACTGTTTCAATGTTCCGACTCCTAGGATTATACAAGTTCGATGTTTGATCTAATTGCCTTAACAATACTTCGGCCTCTACAGCTGTTTTCACGTTCGCAGCTATCAATGTCCTTTGCACATCCACAGGTAACTGTCTTTCGATTGATGCGATTAACTCTTCTTCTGGAGGCGGACAGTTTAACTCCCTAAGCTTCAAAAGTTGCCCACTGAAAAAGTCTGCGTATCTCGTGGGTACTGTGCTCTGGTATTATGCCCTCACTCCATATGAGCACTGCGGAGAGGTTTGGAATTTAATCCAGGCTTTTGGCACGCAATCTAGTGATTAGAAATTGTATACCACCACCTCCCCTACCCTGCCGGCTAACATTCTGATGGTGAAAATTTTTTCGACCAACGGGACTCGAACCGGCTAACCTCGGTGTTAGAACGTTTTAGACTTCAGCGCCTTAACGATCATGGCCACCAGGCGGGCTAAGCCTAAACAGGGGATAATGCATAATAATATGACGAACATTTTATTGCTATAACACACAGGACGATATTTCAACAACTTTATTATATACTAGCGAATGTACCCGTGCTTCGCTACGGTATTCTACATTGTATTCGAATATCGAAGTAAATAGTGTACATGCAGTAAATAAGATAGTTTTAAAATTGCATGTCTCTTAGCGTTATCCGAGAAAGAGCATGGGGAGGTCCCCGTACGTTTCCAATGTAAAGTGTTTGTTACGGATTTGTGATATAACGGCAGGCTCACTTGCCTACTGGCATTCACAATCAGGTTGGGAAGTTTACATTATAATTGCAGGCCCCATTGCCTACTATGCGGACAGAATCGATTTGGGGAGTTTTCGTTAAAATGGCAGCCCCCCTTTCCTACCTCCAGACAGATTACAGTTTTTATTATAATGGCAGGCAATTACCCTACTATCACTCGAAATTGAGTTGTGCAGTTATCATTATAATGACAGGCCCCTTTTCCTACTGCCAGCCAGCGTACTGCCAGTCACACCAAGTTGGTGAGTTTCCATCAAAATAGCAGGCCACTATGCCTAATGCCAGTCACATTTTAGATGAGTACATTTCTTTATAATGGCGGGCACCCTTGCCTACTGCCAAACACAATCGGGTAGGGGAGTTTTAAACAAAACGGCGTGCTCACTTACCTTCTGCAAGTCAAATCGAGAAGGGAACTATTCATTACAATTGTAGGCCTTCCTTACTAATGACAGTTACACAGGAGTTGGAGAAGGAACCCTTTCCTACTGCCAGTCAAAGTCGGTGTGGGGAGTACTGATTACAATAGCAGACCGACCCTTTCTCGATCGCTAAATCGACATCAGTGAATATATATAGATCGACATACGAAAGTATATGCGTGTTTACAATATTGAAGACCTTCATTTACAGATTAACTGCTACTAAACGTACGTCATATCGACAAAGGATTATACCATAAGACACGCCGGATTTAGTGGCCTAAATGGCTGGTCCAATGATATGTCATCTATTCTTGGGTCAGATTTAGAAACGTGGAACAGGGTAAAGGTTTTGTAAGATCATCTCACATTACATTACTTTTCGGATAATAATGTGACAGCTACATACGTAGCATTTGGCTCACATATGGCTACTGAGTGGGCCAATTTTCGTGAAGAGTTTGATGATTCTGTATTTCATATAAGTAATTGAAAGTATGAATAATGCATGTGAAAATTCCAAATTGACTTAACATCGATTAATAGAGGAAAATCAAACGTAAAAGAGATACAGATACGGCATAAAGTCATAAGACCAAGGTTGTAGATCATTCCAAATTGAACGGAGATTGTGCAATCCGTTACGTGATAGGAATTTCCGAAGGTCTGCACCATCATTAAAATTGCCTGCATATTTCGATATTCTTCGGGGATAAAAAATGAAAAATTTAATGATATAGGATTTTTCATTCGTTACAGGCTAAAACGTATAATTTTGTCAAATTTCAATTATCTTCTTATTCTTCTGGCAGATTATGCCACAATGTGGATTTTGGGCGAGGCGGGTAAAAATTAGGACTTTCAGGAAATCAAAAATTATGGAGATTGTTATTATTACCCCTTAAACGGAAAGCTGTACGAAAATTTCGCCAAAATAGTCAGTGTAGAGGTACACAGTCGTTACGATTTGATTTATATAGATAAGGAATCTGCTCCATGTAAAACACCTTTTGGGCTATGTCCGCTGGACTTAACCTGCAAAAGTGACCATTCATGATATCTCCCTTATTAATCCTCCTGACGAAAAAATGCACATGAAAAAAAGGTTTAGAGGTGGAATTCCATCAGGTTTGGTCGATTTCCAGTCAGGTTGGTCTTGTTCTGTATATATTGTGGAAGAGTAAAATCACCATTTCGGTTCCTTATAAACCGCCAGTCCATTCCGGAACATGAAATGTTATTTACGTTTAAAACCTACCTTTGGACAGGTGGATGCTAAATATAAATTTTGTTTCGAATGTCTTCAGTAGTTTTCAAGTTGTAAGGAATACGCTTTACACGCACCCGCTCGTGAGTTAAGTCCGATGGGACTTGTACAGAAAAACGGTCCTTTAATGATATCTCCCTTATTGATCCTCGTATCGAAATGATGCACATGAGAAAAAAAGGTTTAGACATTAATTTCTACCAAGGTAGGTAGACTTCCATAAACTTTTGTTGTGTATATTTTTTGGAAGTGCAAAATCACTGTTTCGGTTTCGTATAAACCCCCAGTTAGTTCAGGGATTTAGAAACAATATTTGCCCTGAAACCTATCAAGGACAGGTGTATTCTAAATACGAATCTTGGTGGAAATGCATCCAGTAGTTTCTAGCATTCACGTACATACGGCGTAATTAAGGAAGAAAATAATACAGTTAAGAATGTTGAAACTAATAGAAAATGGATTATAACTGAGGACAGCCGGATAACGACAAATAAATAAATGCCGTGAGTTATGGATATAATAAAGCGCTAACAGAGGAGAAATTTAGGTTCAGTGATTCTTAGGTAAACAAATATGAAGATGACTAATGGTGTTATTACTTAATCTATTCGAGGGCGGTTATAACCTCCAACGATATTCCGCCAATATCCCGCAGATGAGCCGATTGATGCCTCTCTTGCCATCTACCCAAGGAACAACCACGAATTTAAAAGCATGATGAGGAAAATGGCAATACGTTACTTCCCTACTGGCATGCAGTCAGAGACGTTGCCATGGTAACCTGTAGGTTCGTTGTCGGTCTGTCGGTCACTAAATGCAGAGCATGATACCAGCAGAAAATTGTAAATTTCTCCGTCATGTGAAGAGTAAGGTAAATTATGAACATAACGAAAGTTGTTTATAATGAAGAGACGTTTCACGTACGGTAAACGAAGTTTACAGAAAATCAATAGTATAAGAGAAAATAGAGGAAAACCACTGTGGTTTTCCTATAAACACCCCGTCTATTCAAAGATTTTAAAATTATATGCATATCGGAACCTTTTCTGGGATGAGTATACTCTAAATATGAAGTTTGGCTGAGATCTAGCCAGCCGTTTCGACGTGATGGTGGGAAAACCACTCTGGTTTTCCTATAAACCCCCCGTCTATTCAAGGATTTTAAAATGATATGCATATCTAAACCTTCCCCGGGATTAGTATACTCTAAATACAATGTTTGGTTGAGATCCATCCAGCCGTTTCGACGTGATGGTGGAAAAACCATTCTGATTTTCCTATAAACCCCCCATATATTCAAATATTTTAAAATGATATGCATATGGAAAACTTCCCCGCGATGAGTATCCTCTAAATATGAAGTTTGGTTGAGATCTATCCAGCCGTTTCGACGTGATGGTGGAAAAACCATTCTGGTTTTCCTATAAACCCCCTGTCTATTCAAGGATTTTAAAATGATATGCATATCAAAACCTTCTCCGGGATGAGTATACCCTAAATATGAAGTTTGGTTGAGATCTATCCAGCCGTTTCGACGTGATGGTGGAACAGACAAACAGACAGACAAACAGAAACAATTTTATTTATATAGATTTTTACACTCGTTCTTCACCCCCTTTCCATCCCCGCCCAAAGGAGTCTTATGAGTGCCTTACACAACAGTATATTTTTTTCCCAGATATTAAGTCTTATTTGTACCTATTTTGGTTGACAGCTATGCCCAAACGTACATGCATAATCTCACTGCTCTAGAATCCTGGAGCTGACGTTGCCATGGTTACGGCAGTTCATTTCTTTATCCGATTCCTAGAGCAGGGGTAGTGTGGTGCCAATATCTCCGTAACGGTTGGTTTTAGGGCCTTAAAACATGGTTTTCGGGCCCGTAGGGCTTACCGAGTTTTGTTCTTTGCGTCAAGAGGATTAAATTGAGCTTTGTCTCGTCCTTATACGACAAATTCGATATTTTGCCTATAATAGTATAAGAGAAAATGGAGGAAAACCGTTTTTCCTATAAAACCCCCGTCTTTTCAAAGATTTTAAAATGATATGCATATCGAAACCTTCCCCGGGGTCAGTATACTCTAAATATGAAGTTTGGTTGAGATCTATCCAGCCGTTTCGACGTGATGGTGGAACAGACAAACAGACAGACAAACAGACAAACAGAAACAATTTTATTTATATAGATTGTACATAACCTAAACCAGATTGTTTTAAAGGGACCTGTGTACTGAATAATAAATTAACAGTTCAGTGTAATACATCATAAAATATCTGTTTACCTAGACAATTGTAGGCTTACTGTACATAGCTTTCTCTGTGTGCTTCAAAAAGCATGCATTTATAATACACAATACTAAGGTGTTCATACTACAATAAACCTGAAAATATTCCAAAATAAAATTTACTTCTTTTTAACCCCAGAACCACACCCTGTCATTTTCACGACACAAATAACACTCCATGGTTCGTGATGACGCACGCACGTAAAAAACCATCATATAGGCAACGAAGTTAGGTCATCAGTTGTCAGCGTCGATAGTTTCAAATGTAATGAAATCCGCATGGTTTGCATGGAAAATATCTGATATTATAGAAGCTTTATTGAATCTAAATATGATGTGCTTCCTTATGGAAGAAATGAAAACAACGTGTGCATGTGAAAAGACTACAGTTGTCAGATGGAACGTATGCCGTTGTAATTAATGTACGATTTCTTTGTATGATGGATATCACCGTACCGTATATTCCAATCACTTCCGGTGATTAATGTAAGCATAAGTAATATTTTACCATTATTTGTTTCTTATAAGAGGTAATATTTATTTGAATACTAGCTGTTAATCGCGGATTTGCTCGCGTTCATTTCGTAAATTGATAAAAGTAATCATTCCTCGCTACTGTACTAAGAGCTTTTCTGAAAATTCCTAAGGCACAGAAAAGTTGAGGTTCATTTACCCCAGTAATTCTTTGCAAACTACGTATGGTATTGCCTTTTGGTGCTGAGAATACCAGGCTACTGGCAGAACTAACTCTAGATCTTGTGACATAGAACTGTCGATGTGAGAAACAGCCCACTCTCAAGTCGAAAAATAATACATGTTTATTTAATTTTTTATTTGAGGAAATTCCAAATACCAATTTCAACGTCTGTAACATCTAGAGCATATGATATATAAGTATAATCGATTGATGTTATAAGTTCATGGTAGATCCAGGCTGTGGTGCTTGACTAAATTAAACGAACTTCACTCTCATTGCAATCGAACTAAGTACCTCAGATGGGAGAACGTTAGCTTTCTGGGCCTAAGTACCTTTATCGCTATCAATAAATCAATCAATAAACGAAGACTTCACTTAATGTTGTGGTAAAGAAAGTGGGATTCCGTTACAAGAAATTAAACAGCCGGCGAGTATTAATGGAGAGATGTGATATTTTGATGTGGCGCTGCCGGTTTTTAAGGGGCGTTATGAAGGGAAATTTTGTTTCGATTTTGTGGTTAGATAGAACATAGATCTATACTGTAGGTAAACGCTCGACAACGAATCCCCATAATAATAAATCGACCCCTTCTTGGATTTTCCAAAGACAAAAAGTACGTGTTTCTTCATTTTTAAAGGAGATCCCAAATACGTCTGTTATATCTCGAGTTTTTTTAGATATAAGTATCCTCATGAAAGTTATTCAACTCCACATTTTAACATTTTTCACCCCACCAGGGGGATTTTCCGAAAAAAATAGGTGTTTTTTTAAAAAGTGATTCCAAGAACCAATCTCTCGTCTGTAACATCTTCAGTTTTTGAGATATATCCCCATAGAAAGATTTCTACTCTTTTCTCACTTCTTTTCATCCCCTAAAGTGGATATTCTGAAAAAAGAAAAATACGGGTTTCTTTGTTTTTAAAGGACATTCCTAATACCAATTATCAAATCTGTAACATCAACCCCTTTTTCAGTCTTTTTAACTCGCCTCCATTTAAGTAAATTTTCCGAAAACAATAAAATACGTGTTCCTTTATTTTTAAAGGAGATTGCAAACACTAACTACCACGTCTCTAACATCAGTTTTTGAGATTTAATTATCCAATAAAAATAATTCAACCCCTTCTTCACTTCCTTTTGCCCAACCCCCTTAAGTGGATCTTCCAAAAACAGAAATATGCGCGTTTCTTTATTTTAAAAGGCGATTCCAGTACCAATTTTCACGTCTGTAACATCTTCAGTTTTTGAGATATAATAATCCTCATATAAAGAAATCAACCCCTTTTTCACTTCCTTTCACCCCCCCCCCTGTAGTGGATTTTCCGAAGACAAATCAAAAAAAAAAAGGTGTTCCTTAGTTTATGAAGGAGCCTCCAAATACAAATTTTCACGACTGTAACATTTTCAGTTTTTTTAGATGCCAGTATCCTCATAAAATAATTCGACTCCTGTTTCACCCCTCTCCCCCCCCGCGCCCACCCTTAAGTTGATTTTGCCCAGAAAATTCATGTTTATTTATTTTTAAAGGAGATTACAAGTACCATTTTTCATATCTGTAACATCTTTAGTTTTTGAGATATAAGTATCCTCATTCAAAGAATTCAACAATGTTTTCAATTCTTTCACCCCTTAAGTGGAATTTCCGAAAACGAAGAAATACGTGTTACTCTATTTTTAAAGGAGATTCTAAATACAATTATTCACGTCTGTAACATCTTCAGTTTTTTTAGATATCAGTATCCTAATAGAAAGGATTCAACCACTTTTTCAGTATCCCCCCCCCCCGTAGTGTATTTCCAGAAACAAAAAATGCATTCTTCTTTTTAAGATTAAAAATACAAATTTTCACGTCTGCAACTTTTTACGTTTTTGAAATGAGCTGTACATATACTCGTTTTAAAAATTCACCGCTTTTGTCTCTCCTGTTCACCTACCCTAAAGTTTTTTCCAAATACAAAAAAGTGTGCTTCTATATTTTTAAATGAGGTTCCAAATACCAATGTTCATGTCTTAACGTCTTCCGTTTTCGAGTTATAAGTATCCTCATAAAAGGTATTCAACCCCTCTTTCACCTCTCCTCCCCCCCCCCAGGGAATTTTCCTAAAGCAGAAAAATACGTCTTTCTTTACTTTTAAAGGAGATTCCAAATATCAATTCTTATGTCTGTAAACTGCTAAGTTTTTGATATATATACTCATTTAAACAATTCACAGCCCTTGTCAGCCTCTTAGCGACGGAATATCCAAAATTTCTCCCTTAGTGAGCACCCACACTTAATATAACTGTATCCCCGCAATTTCATTTCGTCCAGTAGTTTTGGCTCGGAGATGATGAGTCTGTCAGTCAGTTAGACCATTTTATTTTATATACGCATAGATTACATAGACTTGCCTTTTCTCGTTGGGAACGCCCAGTTGCTCTTCGTTAGGAGTGGGTTATAACTCGTGTCATTCCACTGTTGATATTCTACATTTTTCACAGATTCTTAATTTTTTTTCACAATTGTACAGCTACATTCTTCAAACTGGGCAGACCTATCAAAGTTGGTCCTATGGCATGAAAGTACAGTACACCTCGATCACGGCATGTTGGATTGTTATTTCCAAATAACAGACACGGCCATGAATCTCCTTGCAAGAAAGGTACCTTATAAAACATTGCGGCGTGTTCCCATCCTCCTATATACAGCATTTCTTACCGGATTATCATGATATAGTGTAAGCTGCTGTCGCCTAGCGACAATCTGTCTATCAAATCGATCCAATCTTGGTGCGGCTTTTCAATTAAATTAATTTCATAAAATTACTTATCATAAAAAATACCTATCGGATTTCCTTCAAAGTACTTCCTAAACCCTCCCAAGAGTAATAAGAACAAATTATTGCGAAGTTTTCAGCGAAATCGGTCGAGCAGTTTTTGAGCCATACAAACAAACATTCATTATATATGTATATATATATAGAAGATAGAATATATTTCAGATAATAAAAACAGCTAAAAAAAACCGTTGCTCCGAAAGGGACAAAAATTCGGCGATGAAAATTTTACACCAGAGCTGAACAAAAATGTATGTGATGTAAAAATTGTATTTCTATGTTTTGACTTCTTGCGCTACCTGTGGGTCTTCTTAACAAACTAAGTTATGCAGCAGTTCGAGTTTCGCCATTCGATGTCATGAAAACTTTGTCCAGTTGGTAAGAAAATGAGTGAAGGCTGCAATTGTGTTTTTCTCAAAATACAGGTTTTCTTAATAGCAACAGTCAATAATTAATATATTTTGATATATTGCACCTAGAAGCATGAACTCTTGCATAAAATGCTCAGTATCTTCTATGTAATTTAAAGGGAGTTGGAAAGCCATATATCGACAATGTTAAATTTTGTTAATTCACTTCCCATTATTTCAGAAACCGCTGCAGATACGGATATGAATTTTTAATAGACATTTTGGAATATGTTCTTATTTTACTAAAGTAAATTTATTGGACTACATTCACCGGTATATAAAATACCGATTTTTAACTACATGGATCATTTTTAATTATTACATAACATTACATATTCATTTTAGTTTAATAGACTCATGTTAGGCATGTTACAACTCCCTGAGAATCTTGATGCTGTAATCCGAACGGCTCATGAGATATGAAGAAGAATGTAAATAAAAATGTAAATGTTCAGAAACGGAATTTGAAATGATTAAAAATTAGTGAAAATGTGGTTTGTTTCTTCTTCTAATTTACTCAACAGAACAGAAACATACTGGCCAGCACAATGAAAGGTGATGCTGAAACCATCCATGCAATCCTATGACATTACATAAGAATAAACCTAATGGGACACGGGGCCCAGAGAAACAGAGGGGATAACCCCATACTGCCTTGACTAGAAGGGAAGAAAATTAACAGTCGAAAAGTGAAAGGTACTATAAAATTTTGAAAGCACTTCTTCTTGGGGACCTAGAGTATTTTACCTTTTTTGACTACTCTTGCCTTTTACTCAAAATGTGGGTAGCACTTTCAATAAAGCACATGTTTATGTGTTTATATTCTAAACAACAGCCACATTGGTTTCTGCAGTGCTACCAATAGGCACTACGTAAATTCTTACTTCAAATTCAACAAACCACAGCCTTCTACATGAAAGAATGATTTCACCTTGCAAGTAACGTATGCAATATGTTTAATATTTTCGATCTGTGCAGACAATATAATTTTAATAAATACAAATAACACACTTACCATGTGACTTTTAAGCTGATTTGTGTATCATTTAAGTCAGAAAATAGCACATTTCAACATGGGATAAAAATCCAAAGACAGAATTTTTTTTACCAAAAATTGCTTTCTAACTTCCCTTAAAACAAATTTAAAAAAATTATTGTTCACCTCGTGAATTTCCCCTCTTAATTTTCCCGTAAGAGCTGAAGAAGTGCAACGTACTGTCTGTCCACTATATTGTCCCCAAAGTCCGCCACACTAGTGTAAAGTTTAAAATTAAAGTTTCGGTGTCCTGAAGGTCTTACCGTCTGCTTGTTAGTTTGGTGGCATTTTAAGCTGCTCAAATTTTCATGTCGGTAGATTTACTGGCATGCGAACATCTCCTGCGGGACTAAATTCTCACGCCGCGGTTTCCGAAAAAACCGTAAAAGTAGTTAATTGCGTAATACCATAACATTATTACAGTGATCAGCAATAGAATTAGGAATACCTTGCTGGTAGCGTCTGCACCTCTTTCGCCCTGATGACGGTGTGGATGTGGTGAGGCATGGCCTCCACAAGACACTAGAAGCATTGGGGAGTCATAGTGATTCACAGACTCCCATAATGCAAGGAAATTTTTCCGAGAAGGGCCCAGGAGGCACACATCTCGTTCGACAGCATCCCAACTGAGCTCTATAAGATTAACGTCGGGTGACGTTGAGGGCCAGGCAAGAAACCTTATGTCCTTAGTGTGTTCATCGAACAGTTGTACTTCCTCTTAAAACAATAATCACCACCACCATTCTTGCTGTAGGTACGGGTCTTTCGCAGGGTGCTGGAGGATAACAAATGGGTGGACATGTGAAGGAAGGTTCGCCTCTATCGTTCGCCAATGAGGTACGATGGCGGATGTATCACAGGTTCCAAGTCATCCCATTTAAACGGTCCCCGTCCTATTATATTTACGTAGCCTAATGTAGAGTCATTTCGCCAAAACGCAGCCATCTGTAATCCGTTTGCTTATCAGCTTTTTTGGTCCGCCTCTGTGGTGTAATGGTTATTGTGATTAGCTGTCATCCCCGGAGGCCCTGGTTCGATTCCCGGCTCTGTCACGAAATTTGAAAAGTGGTACGAGTACTGGAATGTGGTCCACTCCGCCTCGGGAGGTCAACTGAATAGAGGGTGTTGGAATACCACCTTATCCTTCCTCGACGTGGTTTTGCGTGATTTCCCACTTCTTCTCCAGACAAATTCCGGTTGGTACATTACTTAAGGACACGGCCACTTCCTTCCCTCTTCGTTCAGCATAGCAGGTGAGGCCACCTGGGCGAGGTACTGGTCCTCCTCTCCAGTTGTATCCTCGACCAAATATCTCACCCTCCAGAACACTGCTCTTGAGGCGGTGGAGGTGGGATCCCTCGCTGAGTCCGGGGGGAAAACCAACCCTGGAGGGTAAACAGATTAAATAGGAAGATGTGGGCGGATGACCTGGATGTTGCGCCCTTTTAAACAACAAGCATCGTCATCATCAATATAAATATGTATATTATATTTTACAATTTACATTACGTCGCACCGACACAGGTAGGTCTTATGGCGACGGTGGGAGAGAAACGGGAAAGGAGTGGGGAGGAATCGACCACGGTCTTAATTTAAGTACAGCCCCAGCAATTGCCTGGTGTGAGAATGGGGAAACACCGAAAACCATCTTCAGCGCTGCCGACGGTGGGGTTGAAACCATTATCACAATTATTATTATTATTATTATTATTATTATTATTATTATTATTATTATTATTATTATTATTATTTGCTATTTGCTTTACGTCGCATCGACACAGATAGGTCTTATGGCGACGATGGGTTAGGAAAGGCCTAGGAATTAGAAGGAAGCGGCCGTGGCCTTAATTAAGGTACAGCCCCAGCATTTGCCTGATGTGAGAATTGGAAACCACGGAAAACCATCTTCAGGGCTGCCGACAGTGGGGCTCGAACCCACAATCTCCCGATTACTGGATAATGGCCGCACTTAAGCGACTGCAGCTATCGAGCTCGGTATTATTATTATTATTATTCTTATTATTATTATTATTATTATTATTATTATTATTTAGAAAATGTAATGACCACAGCTTTTTGATATATATACGACGGTGCAATCTCAGTACTACTGTACACCGAGTTCCGCGTCGAAGGTTTGAAGGTCTGATTGGTTCGGTACACTCCTGTCATAACAAATCCTTTATTTATATTTGTGATACTATGCTTCCATTGGATTACAATACATTAAATTCAAAGTAAAGAAAATAGTATTAAACGAGATACAAAAAAGGAGTATTACATATGAAACATGCCTTATGGACTTATAAATTATGCTTTATGCTGAATGAAATCTAAGGTTCCATCACTTCGTTTCTGAAGAAGTAAAGCTCTACGAGATATAAATATAAACCTCATATGTCTAACTGTTCCTGCCGTTCTATTTCCATCAACAGAGGGTACGATGAATATACCATCTTGATCATGTATCTCTCGACCATTGTGTCCATTTGACTGCCCAGGTGATCCTTCATAGCGCTCACGATCAGTATGGAACCACCCTGGAGAAAGATAGAATAGTTACAATACATTCTCCTCATAATGTAAAATGTATGGATGAAAATAAATTCTTAAAGATGCACCAGACTTCTCGCTTTAACCCTGGAATGGAAACATGGGGCATACAGTATCCCAGATAAATTTCTTGTTATCATTTCATGTTGGTACCCCCCAGTGAAATGTCTCGTTATCATTTCAAATTGGTACTATCTGCGACCGCTATATGACGTGACTTTTCTTCGGAGAGAATCAGCATTCGTCCGCCTCTGTGGTGTAGTGGTTAGCGTGATTAGCTGCCACCCCCGGAGGCCCGGGTTCGATTCCCGGCTCTGCCACGAAATTTGAAAAGTGGTATGAGAGCTGGAACGGGGTCCACTCAGCCTCGGGAGGTCAACTGAGTAGAGGTGGGTTCGATTCCCACCTCAGCCATCCTGGAAGTGGTTTTCCGTGGTTTCTCACTTCTCCTCCAGGCGAATGCCGGGATGGTACCTAACATAAGGCCACGGCCGCTTCCTTCCCTCTTCCTTGCCTATCCCGTCCAATCTTCCCATACCTCCACAAGGCCCCTGTTCAGGATAGCAGGTGAGGCCGCCTGGGCGAGGTACTGGTCATTCTCCCCAGTTGTATCCCCGACCAAGAGTCTGAAGATCCAGGACACTGCCCTTGAGGCGGTAGAGGTGGGATCCCTCGCTGTGTCCGAGGGAAAAGCCGACCCTGGAGGGTAAACAGATGATGATGAGATGATGATGATGATGAGAATCAACATTCGAATATAACCATCTGTTAGTGTGCTGTGAAGAGCTTTGTGGTAGGTTTGGGGCATTCAGTACCCCATGTTTAAGTTTTTTTTCAAATATTTTATTGTTTCTCCGGCAACGAACATAATAGATTAGTTTTGTACGACTCCTTCCATACTTATTGGCTAATAATACGGTTGGAAAATACCATTTTATTTCTGGGAAATATGATGACTATATTAGAGACGAGCTGACGAAAGGGGAATAGTGTAGATAGACCATCACTCACTTCATGTGAAGAGGAGGACACTGTGATTGAAGACTCGAGGGATACGACTTATATTCAAGTTATGGTATAGGCGATGAACAGGAGCGAGGTGGGTTTGAAAGTGGTCATTCATCCTCGAACAATGATGCAGGTGAACCTTATGCGGAGAAGAGCATGGCAAATGGTACAGAAACATGTTCCACAGATTCAAATTCACAGTCGGAGGTAACTCAGACATGATGCAGGTGAACCTTATGCGGAGAAGAGCATGGCAAATGGTACAGAAACATGTTCCACAGATTCAAATTCACAGTCGGAGGTAACTTAGACATGTTCCAATGACATGTTTAATGAAAGGAAAAAACGGTCTTCGATGGTCATCCAAGCCTCATATAAAATCTGGAAGAATACCGACGCTTGACATTGTGTTCATTAGATCCATTCTTGAGAGCATAACTTTTGAAAATAATATTTGTTGTTATGTTCGTTAAGTAGTATTTCCATAAGTGTTACTGTGTTTTTCAATTGTAATGCAGCAGAATGCGTCACCCAAATTTTTATTTAATATGTGGGATACTCAATAGTCTCCGTGGCTCAGGCGGCAGCGCGCTGGTCTCTCACCGCTGGGTTCCGTGGTTCAAATCCCGGTCACTCTATGTGAAATTTGTGCTGGGCAAAGAGGAGGAGGGACAGGTTTTTTTCCGGGTACTCCGGTTTTCCCTGTCATCTTTCATTCCAGCAACATTCTCCATTACCATTTCGTTTCATCTGTTATTCATTAATCATTGCCCAGAGGAGTGTGACAGGCTTCAGCAGCCGGCACGGTTCCTATCCCCGCCGCTAGAGGGAGACTTCATTCATGCCATTCCTGACCCGCCGAATGACTGGAAACAGTCTGTGGATTTTGTTTTCATGTGGGATAGGCCTACTCAGTGCCTCACGTTCCAGTTTATGTACCAAAAAACATGCGCTTCCAGACCAGGGTTAATAATACGTTGTTCAAGGCAACAGAAAAATAGTTCAGAATTCTGTATGCAGGAAATTAGGATAATAAAACAGAAACATGTTCCAATGATTCAAATGCACAGTCGCATTTAATTCAGAATGCCTTACTTGACTGTACATGTTCCTTGATGATGATGATGATGATGCTTGCTGTTTAAAGGGGCCTAACATCGAGGTATTCGGCCCTGTATATGTTCCAATAGCATGTTCAATGAAAGGAAAGAACTTCATTTGGAACTATTATCTTCGACATTTATGTATAAGACGAGCTCACTTAAGAAGTATTAGCTGCCGTCCTTGGAGGGCCGGGTTCGATTCCTGGTACGACCAGAAATTTAAGATTAGCGGAAGGGCTGGTATGTGCTTTAATAGGTACGTGAAGCTCACATCTATTAGGTGTTCCTGAAAAATTCTGTACCATCTCAGGTTCAGGACACGAAGTTACTTACTTAGTGGTAGAATAGCGGGTTCAAGCCTGGCAGAGTCAGGTGGATACATTTTTTGAAGGGTGAACAAAAGTCTACTTGGCATACCATGTGCGTACATAGAAGGCCTCTGGTGGCACATTTGGTGTTCAAAAGACAAAATTAATTAAAACTCTCCCATACATAGAAGGCCTCTGGTGGCACATTTGGTGTTGAAAAGACAAAATTAATTAAAACTCTCCCATAGGTCATCTATCAGAGATCCGTTTGTGTGCCATCTGTTAGAGGTAAAGTGAACATCGAAATTGAATGACACATGCACAGCTTATGTGGGGCCAAATCTAAGTGCCTGCACACGATAGCTGAGACCATATTATTATTATTATTATTATTATTATTATTATTATTATTATTATTATTATTATTATTATTATTATTATAGAAACGGGTGATTTATGATTACCGAGTGAGGTGGTTGCGGGCCGTGCAGCTGTTAGCTTGCGTTCGGGAAATGACGGGTTCGGATATCAGGCCCAGTTGTAGGCCTACTTCCTCCAAAAACAATAATCACCACCACCAACACCATCGGGAAATCTCTGGGTTTCGATTACCTCTCCTTGAACTATGATTCTCTTTCCTTCGACTTCCATTACCGATTGTTCTATACATGCATTAAAAGGAATGGGGACGAGCCGTTTCTTCACCCCTCTCTGGACATTTTTGTCTTGCTCATTTTAAGTAAAATGAACAGTGCACTCGGGAAAGGGAAACTTTATTATTGTTACTCGCATTAAGATACTGCTTGTTTGGAAATGTTTGATGATTTTTATAAGTAACTATTAAAAATGTCATTAATGATGGATCCTACTCTGCCATATTTGTTTTTAGGGACAAATTTTAAATGACTGTACTAAATATTTTGGAGAAGAAGAATCGGCCACTAAAAATATACAAGCTTTGTAGATGAATAATCTTGGCATGTGGCGTCTAGAGAGGCCTGGTGCAGTTTTATCGAGTAGCCGCTCATCGGTAACCTGTGTGTCTGTGATGATAAGGCTCTATCTAGGGTGAAATACAATGTTGATCATGAGGGAAGTGAGACTTTCTTGGTTTTAGAACTACAAATGGATTTAATTTTGCCTCTTCGATGAGATTCTCTCCTTCTCCATCTATACGTTTTACTCTATTTTTTCTTTTAATAAAGCCTTATATATTCTTCTCTTCATCGCATAGATACGTAATTCGCTTTCTTTGCGTGAGCACCTTGCTTTGTGGATGAGCTATAGGAGTATCTTTCCGAAGATTCGACCAAGCTGAACATTTGGGCAGAGGACAATAAATTCAGAATTAATCGACAGAAGACGGTACAGATGATCTTCCGCAAGGGAGGAAGAACAGCATTAACAGAGAGAATTTACTGTGAGAACGGAGGAGAAACTGTGCCAGTCGTAACCAACTTTAAATATTTGGGCATTACATTACAGACACATCAAGGATAGAGTGGCTGCGGCCGTAATAGCAATGAATTACATCTTGATCTTACGCAAACTTTCGGTTGAAGTCGCTATGAAATTGTTCCACGCAAAAATATCCCCGAAAATGACGTACGGACTAGAATTGATATGGAAACATCTCACTAAAAGAAATATTCGAGACACTGAAAGTGTAAAGCAATCTACACGAAAAATATATTATATTTGTCTAAGTTCACTCCTTCAAGACTATGTTACGAGATGACAAGAGAACTCTTCTATACAGAAGAACTACGACACAAACTAATATTGCCATCTACAGATGCATTCAAACAGAGCTGCAAACCAAGAAGGGAGATCTGTGGGAACCATTTTACACCACAGAGGCACATAGTGACTGGATTAGGAACGCACAGTTTTTTTTTCTTTTGCTACTTGCTTTACGTCGCACCGACACAGATAGGTCTTATGGCGACAATGGGACAGGAATGGCCTAGGAATGGGAAGGAAGCGTCCGTGGCCTTAATTAAGGTACAGCTCCAGCATGTGCCTGGTGTGAAACCACGGAAAACCATCTTCAGTGCTGTCGACAGTGGGGTTCGAACCCACTATCTTCCGAATACTGGACACTGGCCGCACTTAAGCGACTACAGCTATCGAGCTCGGTGCACAGTTTTCATCACCGCGTGTGTGCTAAAAGAAACTGTTCACACCCCGAGAAAGGATTGTATATGTGTACTGTGCGAGAAGGCTTGTCACTTATGTTGTGACGTGTACTAAAAGACAGATGGGACTAGCCAAATTCCCTTTAACGTAATTAGTCACGTAAACATATTTTAATGGCCATTGGCTGCAGTAAAATCTTTATTTATTACAATACAATGTTGATGACGGCACACAACCCAGCCCCCGAGCCATAGCAATAAGCTAATGAAAGATACAATCCCCATCCCGCCGGGAATCGAAACCGGAACCCCTGGACGGAAGTTCAGTATGCTAGCCAGTTAGCCACGGAGACGAACAGCTTGTGGAAGAAATTAGCCTACCATTACCTTCACAATGTACATGTATCACTTAGTGGCATTTCCGCTCAAGCCTGAAGAGGAGATAACACATAATAATGTCACTAACATTTTATTGCTATAACACACAGGACGATATTTCAACAACTTTATTATATTTTAGACATAACCTTATCCAGATTGTTTTAAAGGGGCCTTGTACTGAATAACAAATTTACAATTCAATGTAATACATCATAACATTTCTGTTTCCCTAGACAATTGGAGGCTTGTACATCATAGCTTTCTCCACGTGCTTCAAAAGACACGCATTTATAATAAAGTGTACATTCTATAACAACATCGAAAATTGTAATATGATTACATAAACTTCACTTCTTTGCCCTGTCATTTTCACAACACAAACCACACTCCGTGCTCCGAGATGACGCATGAAAAAACCATCATATAGGCAACGGATTAAGAAATATCTGTTGACATGTTACGTTATTTCTCTCTTTGTCAATTCAGAATAAAGCTTTGAAATATGTTTTCTATTTAATATCAGTTTGTACAATATGTTTTAGTAGTTAGTTTACTCGTAAAATAGGTTTCATAATTACTCTGTTACACATTAGAATTTTGTGATGAATAGATAAGTTTTAAATTCCTTTCCTTACAGATGATTGAAATGAAAATCCTCAGCCTGTTTCCAGTTTCAACCGGGTCAGGAATGGAACGAATGAAGCCCCATCTAGTGGCGAGGATAAGAAATGTGCCGGCTGCCACTCCTCTGGGGCAATGATTGACTGACAGATGAAATGAAATAAGAGTGCTGCTGGAATGAAATACGACAGGGAAAACCGGAGTACCCGGAGAAAAACCTGTCCCGTCTCCGCTTTGTCCAGCACAAATCTCACATGGAATAACCGGGATTTTAACCACGGAACCCAGCAGTGAGAGGCCGGCACGCTGCCGCCTAAGCCACGGAGGCTCTTACTGATGAATATCATCACAAAATAGTACATCGTTGTTTACTGGCTCCTCTATAGCTGTATACCAATTTTTTTTCTTGTATCTTGAATGGAAATGTTTATTACACCACGTGTGACCATTCTTACAGTGGAGAAACCGATTTGTTATCCATGGATGCTCCTTCAAACTTGTCCTCGACATCTTCACCTTCACTATCATCTCCTTCGTTACGGTATCCCTTAAAATCACCCAACTCACTGTGGTTTCATGTTCTACTGCTGCATTAATTATTTTGGAAATTTTATCTCCCGAAAGACCACGGCTTGAACACGCTGTTTCTGAAATTCAGTATCTCAAGTTACGTTCAAGAAATGTATTGTTCTGCCTTAAACAGTTACTCAATTAAATATGACATTTATGTGATGAGTAAAGGAAAACTCTAGTCCGTCCCCGCGGGGTAGAGGGTAAAGCGTCGCCTGTCACCGGGTGGCCCCGGGTTCGATTCCCAGCCGGGTCAGGGTTTTTAAATTGTAATGATTAATATCCCTGGCCTGGGGACTGGGTATTTGTGATGTCCTTAATCTTCCTTTCCTCACACACAATATTCCACACTATCACTATTCCAATTACACGCAGGTTCATACAATATGGTGCCAGTAGGGGCAAAATATCTACATGCGTGGACGCCCCGAACAAATAGCATTAAAAAAAGGAAAACTCTCATCAACAAATCACTGTTACAAAAACCACGTAGTGTGCTCGTGAACCGGTATGACTCTGACGTACACTTAACTAACAAGAAATAAATGAAATCGTCCGGCTACAGTAGGCACTCTAAGTATCACGCAAACACTGAGGGTAGAATATTGATGATGATGATGATGATGATGATGATTGTTATTTAAAGGAGCCTATTATCTAGGTCATGTGCCACTGAAAATAGAATAACAGCAAGCTAATGCCGTTTGGCGTGTGGGCAGAGATGGTCGTAGGATAACAGGATCATGCACGACCCCACAGTGTAGATCTAGGGTTAATTTGTTTCTTTCTACCGATTTTTATTTTATTTTATGGTAGTATGAAACTTGTGAAGAGTGAACCTTTATTACATCCGTGCTTAAATCTTTCCGTTTATGCAAGAAAGATCCACTTTATGCACAAAGTGTATAAATAACTATTACTTCCCAACACTATAATTACAAGTACTATACGAACTGACAAGAACTACATATTTGAAGTTATGAGGAATTCTACGTTTTTCATTTTCATTTTCATTCTCATTTTCTCCCTTGATTTTCCAGTTTCAAAGAAGAGATGCTACAGAAATTTCATAGGAATTATAGCACAATACTAGTTCATACAATCATAACATTACTCTCTATTAATTACCAGAAAGGTTCCCAGTAGAGGAATGCCTGCTTTGTGTAGAAGATGAGAGAGGTCCTTCATGAATTTCACCGACTGGTCGTATTTGTCCAGGTTGTTCACGAACTCTGATAGGGTTGTTAAGAGGGCCTCGACGATCGTCTTGAACCTATCACTCTTCATTAGATCTTTGGTAGGTATATCATCCAAGGTGGGAATCAGTTTCCTGGTCTCCGGCATCAAGTCAAACACTCTGGAAACAATACAACACCAAGCAAATAATAAGATGTAATTAACAGCCGAGTGTTGAATTATGGCTATGAAGTGAATTTATAGGTGCGAAAATCGCCTCTCGGATCTGGGTTGTTTACCATAGAGACGGGAAAGTTTCGATATGAGAGGGAGCATTCGTACTTGTGAAAGAATAAATGGGAAGCTACGAACAAGTTAAGGTCGAGAAACACGAAATTATGGGAGTAAGGCTCAATCTTTAATGATAATAGGCAAATTGAAGTTTTCGGGGTGTACAGACCTGGAAATGGTGGTGCTGACGCAGATGCGGAATTATTTGATAATATAACCTGCTATGTAGGAAACCACGGAGAAAGGATCGTGAGTATAACGGGTGATCTTAATTTACCAAATGACAGTTGGGAAGGTAATGCGAATGACAGGAAGTATGACCACCAAATGGTACATAAGTTAATCTGGGTAGGGCAGCTGAATAGCAAAGTTGATGTCCTCGTGTGGGTGGGGACGGTAGAAAACATACACGGTATCCCCTGCCCGTGGTAAAAGGGCACTTACAGGAGTCCAGTGGCTCTTACCTTTGATGTGTGTATATGTGTGTGTGTTTGAGTGTGTGTGTGTGTGTGTGTGTGTGTGTGTGTGTGTGTTTTGGTGACCATAGGGCTCTTAGCTGAATCGTGGCATTTCTTCCACTTTCTTGTGCCAGGCTACTTACTTTCATTTCAATTTCTTATCCGACCTCACTTGGTCAACTTATTCTTTTCCGACCCGGCGTTATTAGGATTGGGTGGGCTAGCGAGCCTTTCATTTCCATGCCCTTCATGGCCCTTGTATTTCTTTGGCCGATACCTTCATTTTTCGAAGTACCTATCGAATTCGTTTCATATCTTCCCCTCTGATTAATGTGGTTGCCATGCTGTACTTCCTTTTGGAACAGCAATCACCGGCACCTCAAAAAGCGATGGAACCAACTAGATGGAATAATGTTCTGGACGCAGTGCTGGTAAAATCACATGAGCTCTGTACAGAAATTGAAGTGATAGATGGTGTGAGGGATAACGAAGCTGTTTTTGTCGTAGTTAAAAATAAAGCGATAGAAAGTAAGATTGTAAAAGTAGGACTTTTAAGTAGGGCATTAGTTCACTCTTGTACGCGCAAAGTTAAAACCTGGATGTTCTACCTGCAGCGCACGCAACTAACCTCGGTACGACTGTCCTTGTTCATTTCTTAGCTGATCCAGCTGCAGCGGTCCCCAGTGGCTTTTCACTTGGGAGAGTGGGTTGGCGTGCCTGCCTCTCGCCCGGAGGCCCCGGGTTCGATTCCCGGCCAGGTCAGGGATTTTCTCTCGATCTGAGGGCTGGTTCGAGGTCTACTCAGCCTACGTGATTATAATTGAGGAGCTATCTGACGGTGAGATGGCGGCCCCGGTCTCGAAAGGCCAGAATAACGGCCGAGAGGATGCCTCGTGCTGACCACACGGCCCCTCGTAATCTGCAGGCCTTCGGGCTGAGCAACGGTCACTGGGCAGGCCAGAGCCCTTGCAAGGGCGTTAAGTGCCGTGGGAAAAAAGAGTGGGTTGGTGACCACGGTGTCTTTAGCTGAGCGGGGTATTTCTTCCACTTACTTGTGCCAGGCTCCTCACTTTCATCTATCCTATTCGACCTCCCTGTGTTAACTCGTGTTCGTTACCGACCCTTGCAGTATTAGAGCATTTGAAGCCTAGGGTGTCTTTCAGTTTCACGCTCGTCGTGGCTCTTTTTTAGCAGATACCTTCATTTTGGGAAGTGTCGAACTCCTTCGGGTTTCTTCCTCTGACTAGTGTTAATAGAGGATGGTTGCCGAGTTGCACTTCCTCTTAAAACAATAATCACCACCACCACCAGCAGCTGCGGCGCTCACCTCAGCGTACCTACTTCCAACGAACAGTCGCCAACCGCACATCGCTGGAACCATGCGTGTGGGCTAGGCAATTGTTTGCTTAAAATGTTTTATTTTTTTATTCTGTGTACGTCCTGGCTAATGACCAAAACCATTAGTCTAACCATCGACCGGGTCTAACACGTGAGGGGTGATAAGCAAGAAGCCTCTCGAAGAGAGTGAGTCCGCGGGGTTCTGTTTCGTGTCAGTCACTGTCTCATATTGTTGAGGATTTTTTATTGTGTCGTGGTTGGTTACCAAATCTGTGTGCCTTGATTTCTGGGAATTACGTCATATTGAATGGTATTTCTACAATTCCAGTGGCAGTAGCCACAGAATATGCTTCAACATATTCGGTAATAAAATTAATTCTACTTCTTTGGGTTGGTTGGAGGGTCCCTGGCGTTCATAATAAACATATCTCTCTTCTACAACCAGTCCCATATAAGACGAGCATCATTTACCTTTCTCTAAATTATTGTGCGGCCTTTAGTGAACTAATACATTACGCTAATGCAGTCCCATGTAGTTGTAAAAAGAGGCTTGGGGGAGTTTTTAAAGAGTAATTATAATCGGTGGTGATCAGTAAAAATGTCAGCTTATAAGATGGGTTTAAAGCAATTGTGCAGGAGTGTGAAAACTGTATCTTTAAAACTGGTAAGGAATACTAAAAAACTATATTAAAGAAAATAAATAAAGAGATTGTTCGCCTCTGTGGTGTAATGATTAGTGAGATTAGCTGCCACCCCCAGAGGCCCTTGTTCGATTCCCGGCTCTACCACGAAATTTGAAAATTGGTACGTGGGCTGGAACGGGGTCCACTCAGCCTCGGGAGGTCAAATGAGCAGAGGTGGATTCGATTTCCACCTCAGCCATCCTGGAAGTGGTTTTCCGTGGTTTCCCACTTTTGCTCCAGGCAAATGCCGGGATGGTACCTTACTTAAGGCCACGGCCGATTCCTTTCCTCTTCCTTGTCTGTCCCTTCCAATCTCCCCATTCACCCACAAGGCCCCCGTTCAGCATAGCAGGTGAGGCCACCTGGGCGTGGTACTGGTCATTCTCCCCAGTTGTATCCCCGACCTAATGTCTCACAGTCCAGGACACTGCCCTTGAGGCGGTAGAGGTGGGATCCCTCGTTGAATCCGAGAGAAAAACCAACCCTGGAGGGTAAACAGATTAAGAAATAAATAAATAAAGAGATTAACAAGGAGGTGTAACGGGCTGTACAGTAGTGTCTAAGAATGGTAAGGAATGGTAAAGATCCAATTAAAACAGATAAATGAAGAGATTAAGGAGGGGATGCATGCTGGAAAGAAATAGGAATGGTTGTGGAAATAGAGAGAGATGAAAGGAACCTACTAGAAAATTGAATTAAGCAAAAAAGTCAGCTAAGATGGCAGTCATTAGTTTTAGTTAAAAATGAAAACGTACGTGCAGGCACATTAAGGCAGAAACAGTTCAAATCAAATCAAAATCTCTTTATTTGCAAATGAGGTGTTTACCTCGGTGGCAAATGGTACACTAAAATACATTATTGTCAAGCACTAAATATTAAATTAACAAGAGAATAAAATTTTCCTATAATACAATATTATATAATTTACGCTAACAATTTTTTCTATTAAACACACAGCTCATCCTTAATACATTTACATTGTTTACAAAATTCTACTTATAATATCTCCTGTACTACTTACAAATATAGTCATCTGATATACAGTATGTGGAATTACTTCAAATGATACTGTACAACTGGTATAAGATTAAAATTTACATTGCATTTATTTACTTTTCCTTTTCTTTACCCATGCTGGAACCTAAGTAGCATAACGACCTGCTGCGTCTTAACCAGAGCCCCTTTTACCACCACTTTTCAGAGTTCCAGGAAGGACATTCTAGGAATTATTAATGAACAAGCGGAGTATATACTATATCGTCACTCCCATGCCAAAACCGCGAATGTTACAATGCTCCTCCTAACCTATGTGTAAAGGGAATGAACCTTAAATACATCATACTCTAGTGGCGGGTAAATATGTCATGCAAACATACATTCCTACAGTACGGTGATTACGGTTAATTTTCCTTTACACGTTAGCATAGAAAAATGAACTCAACAATGATGGACTGCATATCAATATGTGGCTTGGAGGTATGACCAGTGTTAAGGGAAATAATGGATAGGAAGAGCATTGTCACATTCGTGGTTTTGTCATAGGTGCGACGATATGAAGATTATATGCTTTTTTTTTTTTTGCTAGGGGCTTTACGTCGCACCGACACAGATAGGTCTTATGGCGACAATGGGATAGGAAAGGCCTAGGAGTTGGAAGGAAGCGGCCGTGGCCTTAATTAAGGTACAGCCCCAGCATTTGCCTGGTGTGAAAATGGGAAATCACGGAAAACCATCTTCAGGGCTGCCGATAGTGGGATTCGAACCTACTATCTCCCGGATGCAAGCTCACAGCCGCGCGCCTCTACGCGCACGGCCAACTCGCCCGGTAAAGATTATATGTAAAGATTATTGATTATAAGGATGATGTCCAGGTACAGGAGTTGACCAACACTAGTGAAGTACTGAAATTTTCCCATGATAACAAAGATATTTACATAAAGATACAGAAGGTAAAAACTAGAAAAGCTGCTGGAATTGATAAGATTTCTGGGGATATACTAAAGGCAATGGATTGGGATATAGTTCCGTATTTGAAATATTTAGGCTATTTGATTATTATTTATATGAACGAACTATAGACTACCAAATGGACGGTGAGTTGTCATAGTAGTTCCAGTGTATGAAAGAAAGTATGATAAGCATTAAGCGGATAATTAAAGGCCAGTCAGTTCGACATCTGTTGCATGTAAGCTCTGGGAAAGCGTTGTTTCTAGTTATATTCGACGTGCTTGCTTAATTACTAACTGGTATGATAGAAGACAGTTCAGGTTTTGGAGTGTTTATTCCAGTGAGGTTCAACTTGTAGGATTCCAGCAAGATATAGCAGATAATTTTGATTAATGAGGTCAAATGGACTGTGTCGATATTGTCCTATCCAAGGCTTTTCATAGGGTAGATCATGGGAGACTGCTGATAAAAACGAGGGCTATTTCGATCAAGCAAAACAGTGACTGAATGGGTGACTACATTTCTAGAAAAAAGACTCAGAGAACTGGAGTATGTGTAACAGTATCTGAACTTGTAATGTTTAAGAGAAGGCGGTGTTTTTGGACCTTTATGTTTTCTTATACACCGATGAGCAATTGTACTAGACATACATGGCTAGTAGCGTATCGCGTCCCCTTTCACCCTGATAGGGGCCCATATTAGTCATTGTGCCTTCTTACGTGTGGTGATGTATCCCTGTGGGATGGTGACTGTAGTGTCCTATTCGAGGAGATGGTTCTAGATAACACAGCTGCTCACACTTCGTCGTTCAGCATTGAATTCACTAGTGATATGCTGCTTTCCAGGCAGGTCTGTGACCTATTACCATACGAGCTAGTCGACGGTGGCCTTCATCAACACGTTGTACTCCACGACAGTTGACTCTGCTAGTGCTGGTATTCTCCGAATCTACTAGACCAGTGGTAGAGAGTCCGACTCATGATCCCAACCTCGCAGACTCGATCTCAGCTGAGGCAGTCAATTTTTTAAGGATGAATATCCTTGGCATGTTAAAAACCTATGGTGGAGCACTGTGTTACCCGACAAATTAAAATTACATCAGCAATGGTTTCAGTTTCAGTATAAATCTTCTTTCACTGCTAGACATCAGCATAGTCGGAATGTCAATATAACACCTACTTGAAATTTTCTTCAACACAGTAGATTTCAGAAGAAATGAAGCAGGAGAAGTAATTCCTTGTATTCAGCGATTGTATCGGTTGGAGTTTTCCACCCCAGTAGCTGATGAACTGGACACCCATTCCTCACATCCACTTTGTGGACTACCTGAGGTATGAATAGACAATGTCGTTGAGGATCCAGTGATCGCTAAAAGTAGAAGAAGAGTGAAAGTGGCAGTAAAACTTTCCTTGTAAAAGGCTTTGTCAGTTAATGTATGAGTAGGTATGTTTCTTTAATTTTTTCAGTTAAGACACCTCCTCGAAGGTGTGTATCCGACAGGCGACATGAACCAAGGACTATAAGGATTCAAACAGAGTAAAAAATTTCATCCTTCTCAGGAGCGAGTTTGCGAGAACGGCAAGTGTCAAACCAAGGTGTGTTTCAAGCTTCCCAAGAGGCTGAGCGAGGGAATCCCAGAAGGACGGGAGGGGTGGGGCCATATCTACCGCCAGACATCGCCAGCAGGAGAGAGGGTAACATTTTTCGAATCGTAAACACGACTCCACCTTTTTAACAGATTAGCCAACCTTGATATTGATATCGTGGAAATTAAAATACCGATATTTATGAATAAGGCATCTAACAGGTATCTAAAAGAGGGAGTTATTATCAGCTGATTTTGTGGTAGTCTTTAACATCGTTTAGTGCCATCAATGTCTGCAAAAAGAAGAGGAGACTACTTATATAGAATGGAAATTTCTGTGTGCCATTTGGTTTATGTCAGTAGCCGACATCACATAGGGGAAGGCCCGCGCATGGGTAAGAAACAAGAAGCCAGCTATTTAACTATTATTTATTTATTTGTGAACGGATTTTATCTGGAAGAGTCTTGAAAAGCCTCTGAGAGTATTGGTCACCTGGTCAGTGCACTATTCAGCCTCTAATATCCGCGGATAAAGCGTATACGAGATTGGAGTGGGGGAAATTCCTCAGATGATATGGGGACACGGGAAGCGTCACAGCTTATTCTTCGCACAGACGTGTGAAGTCCCGAATATCAGTTCAGATTTAGGGGTGAACCTCTTAAAGTGGATAAATAGGAGAAAGCTCCTAACGCAAGTGATGACGGGATAGAACTAATAACGCGGATATAACTGAGTGCGCGGTCGGATTATTTTGACGATATTTGAACAATAAGTTTGAACTAATAGAATTATTATTTCCGGTATTACCTCCGTCACCCGCGATAAAGAAGGGAGACGGGCAATAGTATAAGCAACACTATAATGAGCAGTGGTACAGGGGATACAGCTGTATGAATACGATTAAATTTATCCTGTAGATATATCGCAGGAGAGGGGATAGGTGAAGGTGGGAAGGGTGTGGTGAGCTTGGTAACTCTGCTTTGCTTTTACTCCATGCAGAGAACGTACAGTATGTTTTAAAAACATGTTGCTGAAGTTGCAGTATTATTTTGTAAATAAAATGAGTAAAGCAGAGCCTGTAACAGGGTGTGCAGTGATCATACACCGGGTAGGTTGAGCGCGTTTTCCAAAATTACACTAGCAACATAAAACTAAAGGTAGGATGAAGTTTGAATTCCTTACGAGACTAGGATTTCCATCGCAAACAAGGGTTCTTTTCGGAACCAGGCCCAGGCCCTCTGTAGATCTCGTCTCTCGTTTGCGCTCAATCCCAGGAATTCATCCGTCATAGGGCTGCAGAGCTGTAGAAAATAAAAGAAAGCAAAATGATGTTATTTATAATATCTGCACTATGACATATTTACATTTGTCAAGTAAGTGAGAATAGAGTAGAAGTCCCGGATCGCTTGGAACTGGGGAGAGAGTAATCATTTGTTCCAATCCAGATTATTTTTGGTACATTTATGACCTTCTTGTTGCAATTAATTTATCTAATACTACATTAAACATTACAATTATACCTTATCACTAAATCTCTAAATTACAGTTTTTAATGTTTTATTTCTTTTTGTCTAGACCTTAACAAACAGTGTTTTATAGGCGTGGAAAACATTTATCTTCTTCTTCCTCTTCTTCTTCTGCTTACACTCCAGGGTTGGCTTTTCCGTCGGACTCAGCGAGGGATCCCACCTCTACCGCCTGAAGGGCAGTGTCCTGGAGTTACAGACTCTGGGTCTAGGATACAACTGGCGAGGATGACCAGTACCTCGTCCTGCTATACTGAATAGGGGCCTTGCGGGGGATGGGACGAATGGAAGGGATAGACAAGGAAGAGGGAAGGAAGCGGCCCTGGCCTTAAGTTAGGTACCATCTCGACATTTGCCTGGAGAGAAAGTGGGAAACCACGGAAAACCACTTCTAGAATGGCTGAGGTGGGAATCGAACCCACCTCTACTCATTTGACCCCCCGAGGCTGAGTGGACCTCGTTCCAGCCCTCGTACCACTTTTCAAATTTCGATCCCGGATCTCCGGGGGTGGCAGCTAATCACACTAACCACTATACCACAGAGGCGGACCAACATTTATCTTATCCTTGTTAATTTGTATTAGTGCAAGTACTTATTTATGTCACGAGTCTGAACAGAGTTATCCTTAGCTTGCGATAGACAATACGCATTAACTGAATGACTGTATGAATTAATTACTATTATTTTTTTGCTAGTTGCTTTACGTCACACCGACACAGATAGGTCTTATGGCGACGATGGGACAGGAAAGGGCTAGGAATGGGAAGGAAGCGGCCGTGGCCTTAATTAAGGTACAGTCCCAGCATTTTCCCGGTGTGAAAATGGGGAAACCACGGAAAACCAACAGTGGGATTCGAACCAACTATCTCCCGGATGAAAGCTCACACCCAGGCGTCCCTAACCTCACAGCCAACTCGCCCTTACCACACTTAAGTTGGTAGATCGTCAACCATCGAAATTCGCTGAGAGAGTCTCAAAAACTTACCACCTCATAGCAATATATTTCAATGTTGATGTCTACTCCCCCCCCCCCCCCCCCCAACCATCACCACGCGATATCCCTTGGACCTGGGGATTTTTGTTGCCTATAAATTTTGTGTCCCTCCATTTGTGATTCCCAGTCGCTGCTACTAATCGTATTCATGCATACATGAATGAATAAACACTCCTCTCTCCCAGTTACGGATAGCCACCAACTCGGGAGAGAGCATTCATTATTGAATGGATTGAATTCTCGAACTTCATCGTATAGATCCGTATTGATACAGTTAAAACTAAGAAAAAATGTTAGGTTTCGGTCCACCCATTCAATACATGTCATTTTACAAGTGAACTATTTAATTAAAAACATATTAAAAACATTTAGGGACATGTTTCGTCTCTATTTGAGACTTCAAATTAAACCAAATTAGCTACATTTTGAAAGAATTTTCTACAAGTCTGTGATTTTAATTGTTCTGACATGGATTTAGTACCAATGCATTTCCGAGGCTAGAGTTTCCATCTCCCCAGTCAACACACTGAAACTACCAGATTCTAACAATGTTTGAAACGTTTTTCAATTAAGATCGTTCATATTTAACTTGGCTGAAAGATTGTTTGCATGAAGTTTTAAGCTACCTCTTTAATATATGTAATTTGTTCTCCTATGTTTTCTCTATAGTTTAAATATGGAGCTTCCGTTTCAAATACGGACAGCAACAATGGACATTGATTCCGTACGAGACGTTATGGTAGGTTTGTCAATTTCAAATTAATTTCATTTTTAACATTGAAGACAAAAGTTTTTGCAATAAGTGAGGTCAATTTGTGTAAATAATGTATATATATTTATATTTTGTTCATTTCCCAAATAGTCTTTAAAAGACATTGAGTTCTTCCATAATTTACCACGTAATGAAGTCTCAAATAGAGACGAAACATATCCCTAAATTTTTTAAATACGTTTTTAATTAAATAGTTCACTTGTTAAGTGACGTGTATTGATTGGGTGGACCGAAACCTAACATTGTTTCTTAGTTTTTGGATTGTATTCTCTCAGCCAACATCTACGGAGCTCCAACGGATAAGGTGGGAACATTCCAATGTGGATGAATAAATGAACTGAATTCACGCATGCATAAAGAAATGCAGAAGAAAAAAGTCCCTCTCCCAATCATGGATAACCACCAACTAGAGAGAGAGAGAGATGTAAGTGAGACTATCTAGGGAAAACACTCCACCATTATTTGCGCACTGCATAAGCTACCAGCTTTCTCACCTGCTCAGCTGAAGCTGAAATTCAAATCTCAGTCCATTCTCGCCTGGAACATTCACGATATCCCCTCTCTGTAGTAAGAGACGATTAAAAGGGACCCGCTATCAACTTGGGAGCGTGGGTTGGCGATCAAGGGGCCCTTTGCTGAGTCCTGGCATTGATTTCACTTACCGGTAGTATAATCGTTCAGTTTGAATTCAACTTGACATCTCATACGTGGCAATTCCAGAATAAATTATACATTGTTTTGAAGAATAGTTTTCATGTTGCTAATAACGAGAGAGACATCTGTGTATATCATATTCAGTTATTGAAGTTGTATTCCTGATTACAACGGCATAAGGACGATGTTAACTGAATGACTTAATGAATTATCATTTGAAATACCTGGACCTTATTCAGGTGTACGCCAAACTTAAAGCGCCATGATTCGAATTTCTAATTAAGTTTTGCGAATATTTTAAATTTGAACATAAAATATACTTACAAGTGCAGCTATCGCAAATACAAACTTGGTGAGAGCTTCGTCTGGTCTGAATGGCATCTTGTCATCCACACGTTCTGATATCTTTTCTGCGACGATCCCTGTGGGGTACTGGAAAACATAATACAGTACATTAATGTATGTCACTTGTCAAGACTTCTTATATATGATAAGAAATACGACCATGAGTAACACATGGTATTGAAATATGTACACAAATTTGTCAGATATTCTAGTTACGGATTAGATAACAAAACTGGCCGCCAGCTTCTAAACTTAAATTTCAAGGGAACTTTTGATTAGAGATGTGGTGTTGTTGTTTTAAGAGGATGGGTTGCTGGGAAAAAGATCGAGTCCATACTCATTTGATCAACTCCTCCTACTGATGTAACTTACCTCTAACAATATCCACTACGTCTAATCTACCTTACTGCTCAACTTCGATTTTCACCCAGCTTTTGATTCCCATTGACGCTCTGCTATCGTCGTTTCTAAATCCTTCATAAGCCTTATCACCTATTATTTTCAAACCGATCGTGCTGTATCCCAACAAACAACTATCCCCTCCATCCACTCCTATTGCTCTGTCTAATCGAGTTCCTTAAGGTTACCCTCTTACACCTATTCATCCTCCTCTTTCTCGTTGTTGAGATCTCTCAGTCCAACTCCTACAGTTCGCGGATGACACCGGAGTCCTCTCTCCCCCTACCACCAACCCCAAACACAATCCATCCTTCTCTGACCCCATCCCCGATTCAGTAACCACAGAGATCTAGAATACCTCCAGCTATCATTCGTAATGTTCCCATCCTCACCCAGTCCTCCATCAAATTATCTAAGCAATAATTTAGACCAACACCTGACCTTCCATTCCCGATTCCAAGTCCACAAATCCAGACATCCTCGCAGAGCCCGCCTGATCCATCGTCTAGCTGGTAAGCCTTACTGTTTGAGGTTTCAACTCTTAACAACCAACTACTCTTTCTAATCCACTGATGAAAATCTGGGATGCTTTTATTAAACAGCTTGTGCACTGGTGAGGAATAGAGAGAGCGGATGAATGAGCAGTGAGTTGGAGTCCAGTCAGCGGCAGGTAGTTAGTGTATCGTAACATTTAACCAATATATTTCTCATGAATACTTTATTTATTTTCATTTATTTATATTTATATGGTAGTCTAAATACATATATCTGTTTCTAAGTTGACATATCATAATAAAATTCACTACATAGTCTCACTGATATACGACTATGAATAATTTGTAATTACTCTATTAAGTAGACAAATTAAATTTTTCCATTTCATGAATGACTACAATACCTTTAAGAATATACCGGACTACTATACCATACAGGAGTAACTTTAGACATATTACAATCAAAGAACATACGGTATTATTAAATGCCAACTTTTGTATTATATCTTGGGTATAAATATCGTCACGTGCACTCATTTTTATAATCTGTCCGCTAAATGGTTAGCGTACTAGCCTTTGGTCAAAGGGGTCCCGCGTTCGATTCCCGGCAGGGTCGGGAACTTTAACCATCACTGGTTAATTTCCCTGGCACGGGAGCTGGGTGTATGTGTTATCTTCACCATCATTTCATCCTCATCACGACGCGTAGGTCGCCTACGGGCGTCTACTCAAAAGACCTGCACCTGGCGAGCCGAACCCGTTCTGGGACCTCCCGGTACAAAAGCCATACGCCATTTCATTTTCATTTTTATAACCTGATCTTGAACTTTTATACCCGTTCCTATACCACCGATATTTATGACACCTTTCCCTTTCCTAAACAGGATCTACAGGTTCAAGGTTCTCCCTAGTGTGCCCTCTACCAGAACAACCCCATTCTCTCCAAACTGGATCTCCACATAAATCCTCCCTATTCATTCATTCCCCAATCCACTTTAATCATTCTACCTTCCAAAATCTAGACTAAACATCACAACGCGGATCGTAGTGGACTAGATTAATCTCCTGCTACAGTGGTGCACATTATTATCAGTCATTACTATTGTGAAATCGATCTATAACAGCTAAAATAATAATCGTGATCTGAAAAACATATCGCTTTTGTGCACAAAATTTTACATCTATATGTTTATATGTATACTAGCTGATGTACCCGTGCTTCGCTACGGAATTCTACATTGTATACAGAATTGTAGGTTAGGTAGGGTACACGTTGTGAGCAAGACTGTATTAAATTGCATAGCTCTTACTGTTACCCTAGAAACGCGACGGAGAAAGCACTAAACGTCTTTTCTCATATGAAGACTGCGATAGGAAATTTTCATTGTAATGGTAGGCCCGCTTGCCTACCATCATTAACAATCAGGTTGGGGAGTTTTCATTATAATGACAGGCACTCACTCTCCATCTGCCTTTTTACATCCTCAGAAAAACTGTCTTAGTAGTTTTCCCAACTGAAATGAGCATAGGTCATTACAATGACGTTAGTAGGAATGGCGGGAGTAAAAGCAATGATTTCCCATGATATACTCGATCAAATGAAAAACCACACATTTTCTCACTTTTAACGAACAATACTACGGTGCCGATCTAACAGTCCAAAGTTCCAGAGTTGGAATGACCCGGCCGCAGACAGCCGTATTACGTAAACACCCTTAGCATTTTTTCGGTGGGGGGGGAGAGGGGGGTTGAATAGTGAAGAGTTCCAAGGCCCTTTTGCTAATCTGTTTTCTAGGAGTACCCGATGAGTCGGACAAATCTCAATTCACTACACAGGCGGCGGAAAAATCTATCTGATTGGAGGCAAATTTTTCCTCCAAGCCAGAGGAGAAACCCCCCTCTTCACTGCTAATTTTGAATAAAATGAATGTAGAATTTAATAAAAGTGAAGAGGAAGAAGCTCTTTTTAAGAAACGGCTCTTTTCAGGGTTGAATTTGAGTTGCTTAGTGAATTGTGGTGCTATCATTTGGAATATGCCTAAATTGTAATTCTAGACCAAGTCATACTACTACTACTACTACTACTACTACTACTACTACTAAGTGAGCCTTTGCCTTAAGAGTGCACACTGCTCATTCAAACCAGCACGTCAGAGTAGGGATCGAATAGCTGGAATACTTTGATGAACCAGTGAGTTACGTACCAGCAGAACGGTATCAGAAAATGTATGAACCAAAGGAATGACATGCTAAAGAAGAACGTTTTCTATCTCCCCAGCTGTTTTCCGCCAGTATTCATTCAGGCTGTTATACTCAGTACACAGCAATAATCCCATCTATCCGAGTTGAGCGGCAGCATAAGAGACAAAGAACATCATCACAAACAATGGTCAATGTAATGTTATTGTTGATCAATGTTATGCACTTTCAATATTGTAGGCCTTCACATGTAGTTTTCTCCGACTATAAAATACCACTCTTATCATAGTTGGTACCGTGAAATTGAATAAAACATAAATGGTCGGAAATTGTATTCTCTATAACTTTTGTTATGTAGCACTTTTCGATAGGACCAATAACATAGGTGCCAATTTTAGGTCCCTTCCCCTAAAATACAATTTCATACAGGGCGAATAAAATTGTGTATAACTTTGACTGTAGTTTCTTACTACCCCACTCTATATAACGACTTTCATTAAATTCTGTTAACCAATTTCTCGTGGCTCGGCGTTGATATGGACTTGGCAACAAAAATACAAATTCATGAATATCTGTGTTATCAAAGCCGGTACGGTAACAATATATTGTACCGTACCCAGGGGTAAATACCCTCTAGGACGATGCCTCCATTCCTGTATGAACATCCGACTAACTCAGGGTTGGGCAGAGTGTGGGTTGGTTGTCGATTGGGTCAGGATAAAAAGTCGAAGTTCTACACTAAAATAGCAATCAATAACAGGAAATGGAGGTATAACACGAATGAGAAACAATCATAGGGGGTAAGATGGATTTATTAACAAATATCCCCGATCAAATCACACGAAAATAATTTGAATCAAGAAAAAATAAAAATAATTTGTAAAAAAAAATGAACTCAAAGTATAGAAACAAATCGAAATTAAAAACGTTAATGGAATGATTATACAAATTTGACATTAAAAAGAAAAACAAGTTCAACAAAGAACATTAATATAAATCAAGATTGAGTTTCTTCTTATAGTCCAATGTTTATGTTGTATGGCAACAAGTGTACGCAAACACTGCCATGTGGTATTTCCGTATGGAGTTTCACACTATCGCATCCCAACGATACGGTTTCAAAATTAAGTTACTCCCGAGAGTCGTCAAACTATTTCCGTAAAATAAAAGTTACATTATAAGAAAAATTACGACGGAAAGAAAAATAATTAAGACGCACCGGACGCTATGTAAGGTATGCAAAATACTAGGGGCAAATCCTACACTATATTTACAGCAATTCAAATAATCAAACTAAACATATATGTACATCGGATATCGAGTAAAGTCTTAAATGCTACACTGCTTCTAATGTGAATCCCGGTTCACTTCAAAAAATCTAGACAGAACTAGATAAACCAACGATACTTCAGCACTCGGGCTGTTCCCTTTAAAAACAACGAGACAAGGTATACAATCACAAAATAATAATGTAAACACCATCCTGTAAGGGAAAAACATATAAATAATCCTTGATATCATGAAGAAAGCAATGGGCAACATTGCCTCCTTCTGCTGCGTTTAAGCGCTCAACAGCGCGGTCATCCGTCATGTACTTCCGGGTAGATTACGAGCTGTAAAAAATATTGAACTCCACTACGCTAAAGATTGGATTTTGTCTCCCGAGGCCGCCACAAGGAAATACTGTCTCTTTCACACATAGCGATAACACAGGCCAGGAATCAGCTTGCCATAAGATAACGCCCATCATCAGCTACACGGAAACTCCCGTATATTTATTCCTTCTTGGCATGCTTGGGCCATTTAACAACATCAGACTCAATAGTCTGGAATTAACACTGTCCATTCTGATCACAATATACACTCAGAAGACACTAGGCAGGCACACACATCTGCATAAAACTCTATCTTGTCAGGCTTACCATCAGCCTGCACCAATACATTATAATTCAGCATGCAATTATTATCTCATTATTCCTCATGAATCCCACTGGCCTTTCCACATAACGAGACGCAGTTCGAGTCCTTGGCAGACCATCAGGCAAACAGAATCCAACTTAACTTCAAAGATCTTAATTTAACAACGACGTTCTGCAGCTCCTTCTGGCAGCTTCTGTAAAACCATGCATCATGCAAAATATCTATACCTGTCTCTCTGAATAACCGAAATAAAATGAATTGATACGTGTTTGACGTAATATAAAAATGAACCTGTCGATCTAGCCCTTCTAGCCTATATTTAAGGAAAACTCGGAATATCCTACGCTAAGTACTATATTTACAACAATAACTGATCCTATCAATCCCTCATTTTCCCAAACATCTACTCATAAAGCAAAATGAAAATAAATAAAAAACATGCATTAATCTCGTATCCGAATCTATCATAGTAACAAAGTTAAGCAAACACATGCCGTTAGGCTTACTTTATATGAAAATTAACATTCTATCTACACTGCCCTAGTACCTTAACATAACTTACATATCATGCCGTAAATAATACATGCGTCTTACTTTACATTCTACATGACTCTCGGGAAACCAGGATAGCAGCTTACATCCCCACTACTTTTGGGATCTATTCCATGTTAATCACATCCTTAACATGTGTGAATGCACTTCCTTCCTCTGCAGGTGTATCCATCATCTTGCTGGAAAATAATTCACTGGAACACAGAAGACTATTATTGATAACCTCTTCACTGCTTAATGCTGCGAGCCGAGATACCCTTTCTTTTACCAGATCAGCTAACACACTGATTCACATATATATAACACACTTCACTTAAAGGGTAAAAACACAGTTTAAAAAAAAGCAGCCCACGGTTCGGTACGGAAGTTCCACGCGAATACGCGCCCGTCGCGAAATACTGAAACAATAGCACGTTTCCACTACACTTGTTACTCAGCGGTCACTAAACGCCGTCTTTATCAATTGAAAGTAAACTCTGCCAAAATTATACTATTTCAATTGCTCAAGCACAGTAAATATTGCGACTGCACAATTTGAAGTATCAATGAAACTCAGTTACTGTTACAGGAATGATACCACGTTAATCACGATCACCAGCCACAGAGTTAATACATCCGCACTGTGCAAATCTTTACCACGGAGATACAAAGTTGGTGCATCCGCACTGCTCAAATTTCAACTACGGAATACAAAGTTAGTACAACCGTACTGCTCAAATCTTTGCTACGGACTGACGCTCTCCAGAGCTAAGGGTTACTGAGGAGGCTTCGGTGACGCCAATAATGTTGGGGTTCCCGGGTGTCTAAACCAACCACCAATCAGAGAGTTCGTCATGTATGATGACATAATACTTATTGTGATATATTTACAAAACACAGCTCAAACACTAGCAAATCTCTTCCACCAATTTCTATCATACATTTCCAAATATATCTGACTTCAGAAACTGTGGAAAACCGATCTCTTACAGAAACTGACTTTATCCACAGAGCACGTTGGTCATCCTGGAATTAATATTTTGCGCGGTTTAGCCTCCAGGTTTGCCAAAACCCTAAGTTCCCATTGGCTGAAATATCTTGCTTGGTCAGCATCTAATACACGTGTCGATCCTTGCCAACGCTTGGGTACGCTATCCTTTCTCACGGTCATACGGAAATATGAAGCAACATCCAGTGAACCACTGTCTTGCTCAACATCCGGTATCAACTATCTTAGGATACGAAGCTTTCACATATTAGACTGTAACTTTTCTGAATAAATTTCACATGTTTGGTCAAATAATATTCCAATTATTATTATGGGCCGGTAGGATACGGCTCATCATGACATAAATGATCAGAAATTTAATTAGTTATGTAGTATTTATCGATAGAACCACTAATAATATAAATATTTGAGAATTCAATTTTATGCCTTCCGCTAAACTACCATTTCACTCAGCGTGAGTAAGATAATTTATAGCCTAGATTGTAAAGGTTCATGCCCTGTCTTCACATACCGGTTTTCATTAAATTCTCTTCAGCCGTTTTCTCGTGATGCGTGTACATACATACATACTGCACCCGCCCACCTCCTGAGTCCCAGACTAGCATTTATCTCAGGGGTGATCAGTTCGAAAACGAATAAAAAAAATTTATATCAAAAAATATATATATATATCGGCGCATCAAATGAACACAGGGATGAACGGGGCATGAAAATTTAAGGTTACGGGGGGCGACTCATTCATGGATACAACATTCTGACTCCACAATAGGACTGGGAAGTGACAACTTAAATTCCATGGGCATACTAGACTAACTACAATGAAAAGATATGGAAGCTGTTTCCTATTGAAATTGCAATGAGGAGCAATTTATTCACTTATTTTGCATACTACACATGATGACAAATTTACATTGGGACACTTTTAATCCTGAAAAATAAATGACATAATATTTGGATTTTACCTCACTACTCTGGTAGTGTAAAACATCTGGTGAATTCGTCCCAATTGGTTACTGGGGATCGAATTCACATCCGTATGATTGGACGTTTCACCGCTGGAGATATTCTTTCGGCGACGAAGGCACGACAGTAACTTTTTACTGTCGTCTCCTCGTTCCGTTTGGACATGAGACACTTCCGGTATGTACATTCTGGTGAGCCGGACACCCACCGTAGAAAATGTTATCGCCTCGAAAAAAAACGGGAATTTATAATACGGACAAACTCTAGCCTATTATTTCCAGATTCACAAACACACCAGGTAGAGTTCATTAACTCAAAAGCTACTTTAATATTTACACTTGTCAATACGACAAGACGTACGGAAAGGTTCATTACTCTGCTCTGACCCTGCAAACATGTGCCGTCCGTGGGTTATTTACGTATCTACCGCTATCTCCCCGTGAAAACCCAACATCTGGTTCAGAGCAATTCGACACAGGATGACTGTCCCTAGCATATCCTCCTATTATTATTAGATAATATCATTACCATTCTTTATCTGATCATTAGCATATACTTTGACTACCATCAATTAATTTTATCATTATCATTAATTTCAATTATAATCCGGTATTTGATTATTATCATTTGACATCCGGGATGATTATATGCCAACCCTTGCCGACGTTTCCAACGAAGGTTAGTTCTTCCTCCTAAATTATCCGCACAATATAATGATCAGCTTCCTCATAAATATTTTTATTATTATTATTATTATTATTATTATTATTATTATTATTAGTGTAAATCGTGATTATCGTAACCCGTAATCATCCTCGCTATAATACTTCAACTTCTCGCTCTTATTAAATTCATCAAAAAAAAAAAGTTTAAAAAAAGTACCTTCATTGGTTATTCTTCTTCTCCTTCTTCAAATATTTTATTTATTATTATTATTAGTTAAAAATCTCAAATCTTTCATTTCATCTCCCAACATCATTATTATGTCCGAAATATATAAAAAAAAATATTCTTAAAAAAAAAGTACTTTTCTTAATATTTATTATTATTATTATTATAAAAAAAACTTAAATTCGCCTGTTACACGGTAGTTCACTCTTAATATGTTTAACGCATAACCCCTTTTACAATTCCGATTTATCTTGGCACTAAGCACTCGATTTAAGACAAGATTCACTTGGAGTATGATTATTGTTATTATTATTATTAAAAATGGAAAGATGATATTTTAATATCCACTCTTTAGAATTTAGTCACATATGTTAAATCCCGTTATGAACCACTAAGATCTGCTTTATATTAGTCGGGACAACATGGTATTCGGGACCGTACCTTCAACTTCGTACTGCCGTTAATTTTATATGGGGACACCTGTCCTCCCAAGACACATCTCACAACCTATGGCACATCGCGGCTGGGCAAATACCTCCAATGCCGGCGATTGCTAAACTATTCCTTCAAATTTGAAGTCCATTTCCTTTCATCGGAACTCTTCAAACATTTAATTCATAAAATAATCCTCGGTGCGTGGATTCTACCACTAAACACCGGCATATGCATTTATATCATCTTAGGCCTTGAGATTCATCTATTTCATCATTACAAACAATACGGCTCAATTTATTTCACGCCGGATATTCGTCCCTCATGACTTCCAACTCTAAATATGGGCTCAAATCATTCTGGGCTTTTAACATATCGTGACCCTTCTAATTCACGTGCCTATATCGCTTTTAAACAAAATTTTAATGGTTAAAATAAAGTCCAAAAACGTAAAATCAAAAATTTACGTAAAATCAAACTGACTACGCGAATGAAAGTCTTTAACGCTACATGTCATCTCCACATTGATTATTATATTTGCACTGGCTAACTCACGAAGCACTGTCATTATTATTATTATACTTTAACTTGCACACGCCCAAATATTATTATTATTTTACTTTCCTTTGTCGACTCACAAACATGATTATTATTAGTATTTTAATGACCTTCCGTACGCAACACAAATCTTCCATACTCTGGCTCTTTCATAATCTGGCTGTCTAATAGAAATTATTCCTAATTAAAATACAAATGATCACCGCAGTGAATGAAATTCAAATAAATGGGTTAGCACAAAACAAAGAATTTAACACTTGAAATGAACTTAATTCAAAGTATTACAAACAGCATGCATTAATTGAAAGAAATATATCCCATATTTACATTATATACAACAAACAAATGCTCAAATTAATTAATCTAACCCATTATTACGTTAATATAAATTAGTTCGTCCGTCTAACAAAAAAATAAAAATCATGGACTCGGGAAGCGGACCATGTTAAGTAACCATAATTAATTTACACTGAACCCCGTTTAGTCGCGATAACATCCCCTAAATATCAAAATTGTGTACTCATTCCTATGTAGAATTCCATTGTCTCGTAGCGGAGGAGATATAGGCTTTACGGCCCCATGGTGATTTACACGTCCATCATGTCGCACAATACAAATTTTACACAATAAAACACTTCTGGGTGACTACCCATGATTAATACCTTATTACACTATTTTACACAAAAATATTAATAACAAAAAAAAACACTTATAGGTGCTCCTAGACCCATGACACTCGCACAATATACTCTTCATATACGCCCGGAACACACGTCGTGACACATTACGACGAAATGTCGTTCATTTGAACCGGCGCGTATCGCGTCTTCAACCGGCACTTCCTGGTTTATTTTCAAGCCGTCTTGATCATCGCCTAGCTCCATATAATTCCCTGCTCGGATAGTTATTCACCGTCTATCTTGAGGTGTTTACTTCAGGCTCCGCACACTGCCTTCCAAAGGTACTATCGGCGTTCCGTTAGTTAGTTATTATTTTAACACATGACATTCATTAATTTCAACATACAATTGTACTGATTATACACACTCGGTACTATGGATAATTTCACTGTTCGTATTCATTCTCCTAATAATTCACGTACTTTCAGCTCTAACTGACTTCGAATACGTCCCGAGGTACTGACTTACAGAGTCAACGTGTCAGAGTCTCAACTACTTCATTACGACTGACACGACTGGTGACCGATAACGAGTGGTGACTGGTAAGAACTGAGTGATGTGAGGTCCGCTCGGTCACAACTGGCGACTTCAAACGACTGAGTACTGGTAGGAACTGAGTGTGTGAAGCTTCACTACTGGACTTTTATGGACGATCTGATTTCCCGCCGGGGTCATCCGCGGTCACTTCCTGGAGAGGGGGGGTTGGTTTCCTAAATTGGCATATGCAGGTGGATTTGGATCTCTTGCTTTATCCTACTTAATACACTGGCGATACTCATTCATGTGTCGTATTCTGAACTCCTATCGTTCGGTGATTATGGAAATATCACTCAATTTCTGTCCTCCACCTTTCGCGCGCTAACTCGGCGTCCCTGATGGCGTGCTCATCTCGACCAATGGCGAGATAGCGTGGGTCATTTCCACGAATTCAATACTTGAATTTATTATGATTACAATTAATCAACATGGGAATGATATCACAAAAATCCCCTCTATTCAATCATGTGGTTGGAATAATTTAATTATTGTTATCGGAGAAACTAACTGGAGTTCACTCTGAGTTTTTCCTATGTTGGTTTATCTGCGAGCCTACGATACATTTTCTCATTGGTCAGGACCGCTTTGGTTAGCTTGAAATCTCTCCCTGTGAAACGTTGACAACACCAAATGCCTCGGGCGTGGACGAAACCCGTACGTCATATTCTCGGTATTGGCGATACACCTGCTCGGCCTTGGTCCGAAATATATACTCTTTTACTTCCTTGTAGTAATTATTCTGTTGTTGTGAGCTCTAGATTTTAATCCTCTTATCTTTTGACCAGGAAACCTTCTTCCCCTTAATGACAAGCTTACGGTGGCGCCGGACTGTCGCGAACATGTGGAAATTCTCCCGTCCACACAAAACTGACACTGTATTTATTTAATATTCCAATATATCTGTATTTCTCATATCAAAATCAAATCATGAAACTAGGGCCTATCTCATCAGGGTACATTTTCCTGTTGCTCGGTAAAAAAAAATCTTGTGATAATCATGAGATTTTTTTATATATCCGCATCTTACTTTCATCATGATTTGATTACTGCTTCCGTTCCTTTTCGATGGTGACCGATCTCGTCCCGCAGATTGTGGTTATTGAGTCTCAATTCTTCATTCTCTCGTTGAATCAGGTGGATCCTTTTAACGAACTCTTGGACATCACTGTCGATCTCTCCGCATTCTGGGCATGGTCTTGCTTCTATTTGCCTATGGATCAGTTGGACTTCTTCATCTCTTCCATCTTCTTCTTCATCATCCTCTTCTTCGTCCTCATCTTCTTCTTGGTCATCCTCTGTTTTATTGAAACTCTCTCGTTTTTCTCCTAGCTCCGAGTTGTCGTTCGTCCTCGAATCTAGGGGCGTTTGGATTTAGCTGGCTACTATATTGCGAATGTGACAACGGCGCGTTCCTTTCCCCGTTGCGACCACCATTTGCCTCCTTCTTCCATTTGTCTTCTAAATATTGCTTGGTCTCCTGATGTAGCTCCTCCATAGTTTGTATCGTCGCCTCTATGTATGGTTTCCCATCGTCTCGGTCCCAAACACTACATGGCTTGTCATCCTTTCGGTCATGATTTTGGATTGCCTCCTTCCATTTCCTCTTCTTCAGCTCATCGAGGTACTGCTGGGTTTCTGGGTGTCGATCATCCCCATTTCTACGGTATTCCTCCGTGTAATGCCTTCGGTTATTCTGATTTCTTCGGTGGTATGGCTGAGTTTCGCTCCTTCCATTCCGATATCCACGGTATCCCCTTTCTCCTCGGAATTTATCATAATTCATTTGCCGGTTGCTTTCCGCGAATCCTCCTCGATGATTCCATTGTCGGGGTCTCCATCCTGGATCATACATCCTCTTGGGTTCTGGATCGGTACTCGTTCCTTGGCTTCTAGTACTGATGGTTCTAGTTTCCGTCTGCCTCTCGACGTTATTTATCTGTTGCTCTCTAGGCCTGGGTTGCCTCTGGTTAGAGTGATACGTGGTCTGATCTAATTGACGTAACAAAGCTTCCGCTTGCACTGCAGTCTGAATATTCGACGCAATCATCATCCGCTGGACCTCAAATGGTAACTGCTTCCCGATAGCGCTAATGAGTTCTGTCTCACTGACCGGATTGTCTAATTCCCGCATCTTATGAAATTGGGATACGAAATACTCTGAATATTTAGTTGGGGACGATGTTGAATAACGTCTAGAATACAACTCCAACCTAAGATCTTGCTGTTCTTGGATACTCCAGAATTTTTGCAAAAACGCCTGTCGGAATCCCATGAAATCCTCGAATGTGTATAAGAAGGCCCTGAACCACATTGCAGGTGCTCCGTCCAAAAACTTTTCTACAGTTCGTAATTGCCGCTCCGCCGGAATTTTATTTTCACTAATATAGTTAGTGATCTCGCGGATGAAGCCTTTAGGGGTTATATGTCCTCGAGCGTCGTATCTAGGTGGTTTGTCGTCTGACATTTTGATGACGTGGACCACAGATGTCGGAAGGGCATTTGATGATGATGACGATCCGTCTCCTACTTCAAACTTAAGTCCGGTCGTATCGGCTTGTGACATGCCTTCCTTTTTATGAAAGCCCTGATTGTCTGGGGTCTCGAACTCTCGGTACTGGAGATGGAAGTCCTGAAGTGACCCTGGCTGTTCTAACCTGGCCTTGACCTGTTCCAGATCCTTTCTAATTTCTTCCAGCCTTTCGGTATTACTGTCGGGCATTTGCTTGGACACTGAATTCTGCCCCGTGTGGACCTTAAATTGTTCCACTATTCTGACCTCTGTGTCAGCGATCGTCTGGCTTTGTTCCGCTAACCCATCAGTCTTTCTGAACAATGCTATATTTGCCTCCTCACACTGTGTGAGTCTACGGCTACGATCTTCCGAATTCGTCTTTATATCCTGAATTTCATTTCTGAGACCGGCTACTAGTACTAGGGTACGAACAGTTTCACCTCGTAACTCATCGATTCCCTTTTCGTGCCTGTCCAAAGTACTTGCAGTATGTGCACCTTTACTTTCCACGTGGCTTCGGATGATATCGTTTTCCTTGCGACATTCACCCCTCACCTCTTCGATGTGCGCCTTTAAATCTTCGCGGTCGACCAACCTCTGAGCTGAAATCTCCTGAATACTGGCCCTTAATTTCTCCTTAATTTCGTTACGCTCTAGTAACGCCTCATCCCTGAACCGGTCAACCTTTTCATTGACACTAATAATACAAGAGTCGATATGCCCTTTCAATTCGTCCTTAGCGAAATGACACGCCTCCTGGACTTGGGTCATTCGGTCCCGTAATTCCTGTCCTAGTGATATACTGGCGGCATGAACCTCAGCTATTTGTTCTGTGAGTTTTATTTTATTAAATTCACACGCGGCCTGTACCATATCGACTTTATTTTCCAAAGAAACACTAGCGGCATGTATTTGTTCCGTCAGTTCCTGTCTATTAGTCTCAATTTTACGCTCTAGTGAAACACTCGCGGCCTGAACCCTGTCCACTTTATTTTCTAGCGCACCACTAGCGGCATGAACTATAGATGTCAGTTCCTGTTTAGTAGAAACACTAGCGGCCTGAATTTGTTCCGTAGTTATAGCCAAAGCTCGCATTAAATCTTCCAAAGTGAGAGCTTTCACCTCTCCCTGTCCTTCTAACTGTTCACCTTGGGGACGCTCCCCACCTTCGTCTGACATTATATCAAATGAGAAAAGAGGGCCGATCAGCCTTTCCTCCTATCGCACACGATTACGACAATTTTGGGTCTAGGCCCTATCATACGGTTATATCCTCGTTAATAATTTCTAAAAATTTTAAATTTCCAAATTCAAAACCAAAACAATATTTTTCGCTTTCACATAGCGAATTATTATATAACGTAATTCAAATTTGCATATTAATTGCCATCACGTGCTTATTATGCCTGAATTATATATTATCAGTCATTCCCGAATATGACAACAACAACAACAACAATCGATAATACCATGACGAAAACCTTGAAGTCACCTGTCTTGAAATAATTTAAATTTAACTTACACAGTTCCATTATCTTTTTATTAATACTTGAATCTGGTTCTCAGTCACATTTTTACCAAATACAGTATTCCTAATAAATTTTGCCTATATAAAATTCCTGCCCATGGATAGTTACATTTATGTGGAGTCTCACTAAATCACAATAAATTTTAATTTCATAGAATAGGGAATTATTAATTTAATGAGTCTTTATAGCAATAAACTACTATTGTATAATTATCAAGTCTAGCCCCGTTCGAAACTAACCTTACTTTAACAGGAAATACTACTTGACATATCAAAAACCACTATTCAACTTAACCGTGATGCGGTCAAAAATTTAATTAAATATCCCGATTGGGTTTACATTGAAGTTAAACAACTGGGCCTATCTATAATGCAATCGGGCACTGAGCTGCTCGCTAATGATATCGTCGCTAATACAACAAAAAAATTCAGATGTTTTTTTTTTTTTTTGCGTAAAAAATTATAAAGTCACCCGTTGCTCAAACATGATGCAATAGGCCCTTTTACGTTGGGCGCCATTATGCACCCGCCCACCTCCTGAGTCCCAGACTAGCATTTATCTCAGGGGTGATCAGTTCGAAAACGAATAAAAAAAATTTATATCAAAAAATATATATATATATATCGGCGCATCAAATGAACACAGGGATGAACGGGGCATGAAAATTTAAGGTTACGGGGGGCGACTCATTCATGGATACAACATTCTGACTCCACAATAGGACTGGGAAGTGACAACTTAAATTCCATGGGCATACTAGACTAACTACAATGAAAAGATATGGAAGCTGTTTCCTATTGAAATTGCAATGAGGAGCAATTTATTCACTTATTTTGCATACTACACATGATGACAAATTTACATTGGGACACTTTTAATCCTGAAAAATAAATGACATAATATTTGGATTTTACCTCACTACTCTGGTAGTGTAAAACATCTGGTGAATTCGTCCCAATTGGTTACTGGGGATCGAATTCACATCCGTATGATTGGACGTTTCACCGCTGGAGATATTCTTTCGGCGACGAAGGCACGACAGTAACTTTTTACTGTCGTCTCCTCGTTCCGTTTGGACATGAGACACTTCCGGTATGTACATTCTGGTGAGCCGGACACCCACCGTAGAAAATGTTATCGCCTCGAAAAAAAACGGGAATTTATAATACGGACAAACTCTAGCCTATTATTTCCAGATTCACAAACACACCAGGTAGAGTTCATTAACTCAAAAGCTACTTTAATATTTACACTTGTCAATACGACAAGACGTACGGAAAGGTTCATTACTCTGCTCTGACCCTGCAAACATGTGCCGTCCGTGGGTTATTTACGTATCTACCGCTATCTCCCCGTGAAAACCCAACATCTGGTTCAGAGCAATTCGACACAGGATGACTGTCCCTAGCATATCCTCCTATTATTATTAGATAATATCATTACCATTCTTTATCTGATCATTAGCATATACTTTGACTACCATCAATTAATTTTATCATTATCATTAATTTCAATTATAATCCGGTATTTGATTATTATCATTTGACATCCGGGATGATTATATGCCAACCCTTGCCGACGTTTCCAACGAAGGTTAGTTCTTCCTCCTAAATTATCCGCACAATATAATGATCAGCTTCCTCATAAATATTTTTATTATTATTATTATTATTATTATTATTATTATTATTATTATTATTATTATTAGTGTAAATCGTGATTATCGTAACCCGTAATCATCCTCGCTATAATACTTCAACTTCTCGCTCTTATTAAATTCATCAAAAAAAAAAAAAGTTTAAAAAAAGTACCTTCATTGGTTATTCTTCTTCTCCTTCTTCAAATATTTTATTTATTATTATTATTAGTTAAAAATCTCAAATCTTTCATTTCATCTCCCAACATCATTATTATGTCCGAAATATATAAAAAAAAATATTCTTCAAAAAAAAGTACTTTTCTTAATATTTATTATTATTATTATTATTATAAAAAAAACTTAAATTCGCCTGTTACACGGTAGTTCACTCTTAATATGTTTAACGCATAACCCCTTTTACAATTCCGATTTATCTTGGCACTAAGCACTCGATTTAAGACAAGATTCACTTGGAGTATGATTATTGTTATTATTATTATTAAAAATGGAAAGATGATATTTTAATATCCACTCTTTAGAATTTAGTCACATATGTTAAATCCCGTTATGAACCACTAAGATCTGCTTTATATTAGTCGGGACAACATGGTATTCGGGACCGTACCTTCAACTTCGTACTGCCGTTAATTTTATATGGGGACACCTGTCCTCCCAAGACACATCTCACAACCTATGGCACATCGCGGCTGGGCAAATACCTCCAATGCCGGCGATTGCTAAACTATTCCTTCAAATTTGAAGTCCATTTCCTTTCATCGGAACTCTTCAAACATTTAATTCATAAAATAATCCTCGGTGCGTGGATTCTACCACTAAACACCGGCATATGCATTTATATCATCTTAGGCCTTGAGATTCATCTATTTCATCATTACAAACAATACGGCTCAATTTATTTCACGCCGGATATTCGTCCCTCATGACTTCCAACTCTAAATATGGGCTCAAATCATTCTGGGCTTTTAACATATCGTGACCCTTCTAATTCACGTGCCTATATCGCTTTTAAACAAAATTTTAATGGTTAAAATAAAGTCCAAAAACGTAAAATCAAAAATTTACGTAAAATCAAACTGACTACGCGAATGAAAGTCTTTAACGCTACATGTCATCTCCACATTGATTATTATATTTGCACTGGCTAACTCACGAAGCACTGTCATTATTATTATTATACTTTAACTTGCACACGCCCAAATATTATTATTATTTTACTTTCCTTTGTCGACTCACAAACATGATTATTATTAGTATTTTAATGACCTTCCGTACGCAACACAAATCTTCCATACTCTGGCTCTTTCATAATCTGGCTGTCTAATAGAAATTATTCCTAATTAAAATACAAGTGATCACCGCAGTGAATGAAATTCAAATAAATGGGTTAGCACAAAACAAAGAATTTAACACTTGAAATGAACTTAATTCAAAGTATTACAAACAGCATGCATTAATTGAAAGAAATATATCCCATATTTACATTATATACAACAAACAAATGCTCAAATTAATTAATCTAACCCATTATTACGTTAATATAAATTAGTTCGTCCGTCTAACAAAAAAATAAAAATCATGGACTCGGGAAGCGGACCATGTTAAGTAACCATAATTAATTTACACTGAACCCCGTTTAGTCGCGATAACATCCCCTAAATATCAAAATTGTGTACTCATTCCTATGTAGAATTCCATTGTCTCGTAGCGGAGGAGATATAGGCTTTACGGCCCCATGGTGATTTACACGTCCATCATGTCGCACAATACAAATTTTACACAATAAAACACTTCTGGGTGACTACCCATGATTAATACCTTATTACACTATTTTACACAAAAATATTAATAACAAAAAAAAACACTTATAGGTGCTCCTAGACCCATGACACTCGCACAATATACTCTTCATATACGCCCGAAACACACGTCGTGACACATTACGACGAAATGTCGTTCATTTGAACCGGCGCGTATCGCGTCTTCAACCGGCACTTCCTGGTTTATTTTCAAGCCGTCTTGATCATCGCCTAGCTCCATATAATTCCCTGCTCGGATAGTTATTCACCGTCTATCTTGAGGTGTTTACTTCAGGCTCCGCACACTGCCTTCCAAAGGTACTATCGGCGTTCCGTTAGTTAGTTATTATTTTAACACATGACATTCATTAATTTCAACATACAATTGTACTGATTATACACACTCGGTACTATGGATAATTTCACTGTTCGTATTCATTCTCCTAATAATTCACGTACTTTCAGCTCTAACTGACTTCGAATACGTCCCGAGGTACTGACTTACAGAGTCAACGTGTCAGAGTCTCAACTACTTCATTACGACTGACACGACTGGTGACCGATAACGACTGGTGACTGGTAAGAACTGAGTGATGTGAGGTCCGCTCGGTCACAACTGGTGACTTCAAACGACTGAGTACTGGTAGGAACTGAGTGTGTGAAGCTTCACTACTGGACTTTTATGGACGATCTGATTTCCCGCCGGGGTCATCCGCGGTCACTTCCTGGAGAGGGGGGGGTTGGTTTCCTAAATTGGCATATGCAGGTGGATTTGGATCTCTTGCTTTATCCTACTTAATACATTGGCGATACTCATTCATGTGTCGTATTCTGAACTCCTATCGTTCGGTGATTATGGAAATATCACTCAATTTCTGTCCTCCACCTTTCGCGCGCTAACTCGGCGTCCCTGATGGCGTGCTCATCTCGACCAATGGCGAGATAGCGTGGGTCATTTCCACGAATTCAATACTTGAATTTATTATGATTACAATTAATCAACATGGGAATGATATCACAAAAATCCCCTCTATTCAATCATGTGGTTGGAATAATTTAATTATTGTTATCGGAGAAACTAACTGGAGTTCACTCTGAGTTTTTCCTATGTTGGTTTATCTGCGAGCCTACGATACATTTTCTCATTGGTCAGGACCGCTTTGGTTAGCTTGAAATCTCTCCCTGTGAAACGTTGACAACACCAAATGCCTCAGGCGTGGACGAAACCCGTACGTCATATTCTCGGTATTGGCGATACACCTGCTCGGCCTTGGTCCGAAATATATACTCTTTTACTTCCTTGTAGTAATTATTCTGTTGTTGTGAGCTCTAGATTTTAATCCTCTTATCTTTTGACCAGGAAACCTTCTTCCCCTTAATGACAAGCTTACGGTGGCGCCGGACTGTCGCGAACATGTGGAAATTCTCCCGTCCACACAAAACTGACACTGTATTTATTTAATATTCCAATATATCTGTATTTCTCATATCAAAATCAAATCATGAAACTAGGGCCTATCTCATCAGGGTACAATACATACATACATACATACATACATACATACATACATACATACATACATACATACATACATACATACAGACAGACAGACAGACAGACAGACAGACAGACAGACAGACAGAAATTACGGAAAAGTAAAAAGGGCATTTCCTTGTTACTATGGACATGACCTGTACAGAAATACCATTCTTTTCAAATTCTGAGCAATGTACAGACAAAACTCTGATTTTATATATATAGATATACAGTTTGTGGATATGATATCGGGAGAGTTGGCTGTGCGGTTAGGGGCGCGCAGCTGTCAGCTACATCCAGGAGATAGTGGGTTCGAACCCTGAAGATGGTTTTCCGTGTTTTCCCATTTTTACACCAGGCAAATGCTGGGACTCCGCCTTAATTAAGGCCACGGCCGCTTCCTTCCCATTCCCAGGATTTTCCTATACATTTTCGCCATAAGACCTATCTGTGTCGGTGCGACGTAAAGCAAATAGTAAAAAAAAGGTGATAATGTGTGTCTATTGTACTATGGGAGTGCGGTATTTTTCCAATCGACCGAGCTCGACAGCTGCAGTCGCTTAAGTGCGGCCAGTATCCAGTATTCGGGAGATAGTTGGTTCGAACCCCACTGTCGGCAGCCCTGAAAATGGTTTTCCGTGGTTTCCCATTTTCACACCAGGCAAATGCTGGGGCTGTACCTTAATTAAGGCCACGGCCGCTTCCTTCCCACTCCCAGCTCTTTCCTGTCCCATCGTCGCCAAAAGACCTATCTGTGTCGGTGCGACGTAAAGCAACTGGCAAAAAAAAAAAAATTAATTATTTCAATCGACGAGTGCGACAGTGTTGCCGTGTCTCGAAAGAGTTCAGCGGCAGTGGCATAACAACAGTACTATGAACGATTAAAAAAAATACTGACCAGCGTTATGAAATGAAAATCTGTAACTACCTACTTTTAACAATAACTAGCCTTACGCGCAGAGCCAAAGATACGTAAAGGATTTTTTTAATATTTTCCGAACAATGACGAATGTCGTCTGATTTTCTTTGGTTACAACTCTATGCTGTCTGTTTGGTTTCTGGACTGAACACTTCCCCTAGCTTGAAAGTCATTATTATTATTATTATTATTATTATTATTATTATTATTATTATTATTATTATTATTATTATTATTATTATTATTATTCTACCTGGGAGTTTTTCCTGAAGTTATATTTGAACCTGACGGGCTAACTGTACTAACACATAAGAACCATAAATTAACACACGTTGTGCTGTAGTGAGCATATAGTGAACCATAATACACTTTTCCTGGTTTAAAGCACAGAAGGCATTAGCACACAACAAATGCGTGTTTTGATAGACACTTACTCCAATCAGTCACATCTGCATTTAGGGCAGTTGACCGGGCAGCAGATTCCCTATTTGTTGTTTACCTAGTCTTTCCTTAAATAATTGCAAAAAACTTGTAAATTTATTGAACATCTCGCTTGGTAAATTATTCCACTTCGTAACTCCTCTCCTTATAAACGAATATTTGCCCCAGTTTGTCACTCACTAACAAGCCTGCCTTATATCCAAGAACAGGACAGATGCGCGACCACCTCCTGTGCACTGAACCAACGCCATCTAGAAGGCATTGACTGAACTCAGCATTCGGCTGTACTATCGCCGATAGCAAAAACGACAGCTCGGCTGTTTCTTAGTTCAAATGCTCTTATTGTTTACGTAATGAAATTGCAGCGTGCAGAAAGTCCAGATGTACTCCTCTTTCAAACTGTTGTCACAATTCGTTTTCGAAATGAAAAAGAAATACACTGGCAAAAAAAAAAAAAAAAAAAAAATTCCAAACACCAACGAACGATGATTGGCGTGTTTAAAGACCTGAGAGATGACGTTGATTCAAATTTCCCGTAAACCGCATTGGCGTGGCGCTAGTAGCGGCCCCATGACGTCGCACGTTTGCTTTAAATACCGACTATACTGTGCGAGAGCGTTAGTTACCTGTGAGGTCGGACGGAATGGTTGTGAGTGGGTCAATAACGATTTTACGGCGACGAAGAGGCCAGTGTTAACAGCTCTCTGCAGCTGAACGAGGCCGTGTAATGGGGCTACGTGCAGGTGGAGTTACCTTCCGACTTGGCAGGAATGTCCCCACTGTGCATGCGTGCTACCGGCAGTGGCCACGTGGTCACGAGAAGGCAAGAAGAACGGGCTACGGACGTCCTAGTGGCACCACCGAGAGGGAAGACCGTCGTATTCGGAGTATGGCTGTGGCGCAACGGACTGCGTCTGCAGCAGCAATTCGAAGGGCAGTTGGCACCACAGTGATGCAACAAACTGTTCGAAATCGGGTTTCTTGAAGGACAGTTCCGAGCCAGACGCCCTGCGACGTACATTCCACTTACACAAACCGCCGCCCCCTGCGACTTCAGTGGTGTCAAGCGAGAACTCATTGGAGGATGGAGAGGAGACCCGTTGTGTTTTCCGATGAAAGCCGGTTCTGCCTTGATGCTGGTGATGCCCGTGTGATGGTTAGAAGGAGGCCAGGCGAGCGCCTGCATTCCACCTGTCTGCGGCATCGACACACTGGACGTACACCGCGAGTTCTGGTCTGCGGAGCAATTTCCTACAACAGCAGGAGTACTCTCGTGGTTATCCTACGTATCCTGGCTGCAGATGTGTACATCCGTCTGGTGATCCCACCTGGTGTGCTGCCATTCATGAACAGCATTCACGGGGATGTTTTCCAACAGGATAATACACACCCCCATGGCGCTGCTGTAACCCAACCTGCTCTACAGAGTGTCGACATGTTGCCTTGGCCTGCTCGATCCCCAGATCTGTTCTCAATCGAGCACGTATGGGACATCATTGGACGACAACTACAGCGTCATCCACAAACGGCATTAACCGTCCCCGTATAGACAGACCAAGAGCAATAGGCATGGAACCCTATGCCCCAAGCTGACATATGGCACCTGTACGACACAATGCATGCACATTGGCATGCCTGCATTCAATAGCCAGGCGATTAGATCGGTTATTAATGGACCAGCATGGCACTTTTGCGATGGCTTTTCACATCTGTAGTTTTGTAGCTTTAATCAGTTTCAATCAATCTATCAATCACTACTGATCTATCTGCATTTAAGGCAGTCGCCCAGGTGGCAGACTCCCTATGTGTTGTTTCCCTAGCCTTTTCTTAAATGATGGCAAATAAATTGGAAATTTTTTTAACATCTCCCTTGGTGAGTTATTCCAATCCCTAACTCCCATGCCATCTCTCCGCATGCAGCTGGGAACATACCACTTAGTCGAGCAGCTCGTCTCCTTTCTCCCAAATCTTCCCAGCCCAAACTTTGCAACATTTTTGTAACGCTACTCTTTTGTCGGAAATCGCCCAGAATAATTCGAGTTACTTTGGATTTTTTCCAGTTCCTGATTCAAGAAATCCTGGTGAGGGTCCCATATACTGGAAGCATACTCTAGTTGGGGTCTCACCAGAGACAAATATGCTCTCTCCTTTACATCCTTACTAAAACACCTAAATACCCTCATAACCATGTGCAGAGATCTGTGCCCTTTATTTACAATCATATTTATGTGATTACCCCAATGAAGATCTTTCCTTATTGTGACCGTATCGTCACAGTCAATATTTATTTCGATTTATATAACTGGGATAGCAGTAGGCTTGTAGCTTCCTTTGTGTGGATGCTGGCAGTTACATCATATTGCACAATACTTCGCGACACAGAGGCGCCTAGAGCACGCAGTTGAGGGCTCAGAAAACCCCCGAACTGAGTACGCGTCATGGAAGAAGGGGAAGAAGAATACTGTTTTTGCTTGACTTCTCCTTGAAAATAAATGCCAACGCACAGTGATGCCAAAGCGAGGGGGTGATTTCAGAGGTGTTTTCGGCTTAATAAAGGCTAATTTAACCAGGAAGCACATGTCAGAGCAATGAGAAGAATATTGGATAAATGGCAAAATTAGAAATCAAGGTAGAAGAATGTCACCTACGAAAATGCGTCTGAATAAGATTACGTAACTGGCTTGGCGTCCTCACTCTAACTGTGAAGCCAGATGATAATGGGGACTCCCTTCCCCACTCCGATTTTTTATAAATAAATTACTACAAAACTGCTGATCGTTCTGTCTTCGCATAGAATTGAGTACGGTACTTGCGATTACTGGGTCACACAATCTGGCGCGTAGCTGATTTTCATATACCTGTTGGTTCAGGAGATGTCAGAATTAGAGTGGGGACAATGTCCATGGAATCGCCCCACTCCTGGTTAGCCTATAAGTTCTTGCACTTCCGAGGGTGGCTGAGAGTCGAGAAGGAGCTACAAAGGCGAAACGACGGCCGTTTCGCGAGCGGTATTGCCATTCTATTGTATGGTAAAGGTGATCGAAAACGGGAGAGTAATTCAGATAGTTTCTCTTGTGCATTGGTAAAGTAATTGAGAAAGTAATTGCACGACAGTGATGCGTGCGTGACAATTCGGCCGCGAAGCAGCCAGTAAGTACGCGGAGTTACGACGTATATTATGACTATGTAGTTATTACGTTATGGAGTATCAAACTCCGGACGGAGAACGCTAGTTTTGAGACTAATTTCCGTAGCAGTGAGAGAGATCAATTTCGAGGAATATAATTCTAGTATTTGAGAACTTTGTTTTAAAAAAGTAGACGTGTGATAAAGTACTGTAAGAATCCACGTTAAATTATGAACAGAATTCAGGATGAAAGTATACCACTAAATGACGGGGAGTGATAAGTGTTCAGGATCAGACGAACTAGACAGGATATCAGGATAAATACAGTTAGCTAACGTCACGGCAATCCGAGGCGATAAACTTAGCAGTGAAAATACCGTGAACGTCCGCCTTATCTTATTCAAGTGAAGTAGACTAGCTGAGTTATCCATTAAAATTATCAACACGTAAATTTTATCAGTCAGAGAAAGGAGAAGGGGAAGTTTGATGATGTCACGTGAACAAGAAGTGTGTAAAGCTGCGTAAAATATATTTTCCAGTGATCCCTATACCAATAAGATGGATTATTCAAGAAACGTCGTGGAACATCTAGAACCCAGGACTCCACGAGCCAGCGTCATGGAGTAATCGCCATCAGCAAGCCCCCGGACATCCGGACGGGGCAGGTTGCGCCAAACTGTTGAGTAATGAGCTATGTTCTTCTTCCAATTCTAGTATTTCCCCATGTAAATAGAAATTAATGTAAGGATAGGGTTAATGATAATATTAAATTGATAGGCTAGTTCGTTTAGAGTGGTCGGTATAGTCCAGTTTAGTTTAAATAGTTTGATTGTATATAGGAAAGAAATGAACTAGGAGGAATGTATAAAATTTGGGAACCTTTTTATTGACTGCATGAGCATGTTATTGTATTTGGGTTTTACGAGTGCTGTTAAGGAGAGTTGGGGGAAAATAAGTAGAAATTTTGGCAGCTTAATGTCGCAGACCTCATCTGTATGAGTGGATAAGATGAGTAGGGATTATAAGGGCGACAGAATCCTCAGTCAGTGCCTGAACAGATATGAGCGTGGTATAGCTACAGCACTCTATTTTAAAAGTAGCAAACAGTAGATTGCCAGAGGTTCGAATATCCGCCCTCCCACACACAAGTTAGGCTACACATGTAAATGTCTATTATTTGTGTTGGTAAATTCTGATATTTTATTTGAATTTTATCATTATTATTATTATTATTATGATCAATTTTCATTTTAATTTGATCGGTGATTTTATGCCGATATATTTGAGCATCAAGCTAGGGGATGTCAGGTACACTCTCTCGCCTCAGTGGTCAGAGATTAGGGAACATTGTTATTTGGTTGTAGGCTGATGGGAGTGTGGTAAATGTTACGGGAAGAGAACGTTTGGTTGAACTCCAGACCTCTGGAGATTTGAGGGAACTTGATATGATTTAGCGGCCTAATTTGAGAGATAATTCTTGGATGTAGAAAGTGTATGAGCTGATTTGAGCATGAATACAATGCGTCAGTTCAATTGAGTGAATTTATTGACACATTGACCTATAGTAAGCGGGTCGAATTGTGTATTTAGCCTGGTTGCAGAGAAGCAGACGACAACCGTGATTTATAACCCAGAGAGGGAGAGTCCTGTAGGGAGAGATCAGCTGAGTGAGCAGCCCAGCGAAGGAATTTGGTTCTTTCTACCAGTATGCTCGTCTGTGAATAAAAGACAGAATATTTACGTAACTACCACACACGAAGCAAGTCATGATCCAAAGCAATGTAGAAATTTATGACTGTACTTTACATGATTACGGTAGTTAGGGCTTGATTTCAGCATTCTTGATGGAGACGACCAGTAACTTGTGTTCGAACCTCGGTAGCACAGATGAGAACGGTAGCTCGCACATGCAGCAGATTTTTACGAGACAAAATACAGCCATTGTTTTCATTGTATGTGTATAATATATGGTGTGATCATGTTTTTAGTTAATTAGTGTTCTTTTTTAATTTAGACTTCGTGAAAGTCCATTGATAGTGGTTGTAAATGACGCGTTTCGATGATAAGTCTGTGTACAGTTTAATTCTATTATGGGGGACTCGTAACCATATCATTCATTTTCATGTTTAGATTGATGGGATTTTATTGTATCGCCGGAGTATTTGATCTTTTCCTCCAATTTAAGTTATTTTATAGATATTCGGTGGCGGTAAACTTAAGTTAGACGACCACTCTAAGACGGAATTTTTCCACTGTAAATAAATTTTAAATTAATGTGGGATTTACTCCTGTGGAATACTTGCATTAGGAGGGGCATAGCTAATAACTGTAAATATTTAAGGGTTATTATTATTGTTTCTGTAGCGCTCAACAGTTTAAATTCAGCGGGATGATAGAACACAAAAGCAAAAAGGTAGAAATGTGATGTGAACAAGAATTGTCATCCTCTCGGACATTCTTCTTTTATAGAGAGGAAGGTATCAATCAAATCAATGATCATGAAGGAATGATTTCTTGTATCAAAAATTTTATCAGCGAATTGTTGTAATCCACATAGATATTTTCTTTGGAATGTGGATGAGATAGCTGATGTGAATGGTAGCACGGATTTTTCCGTTGCTGAATAAGTGTTTTATATTTCTCAAATTTGCGTTAGTCTGTCAAAGTTGTAATAGATTTGTACATGTTTCAAAGAGCGCCGAGTAAATTTATAGAAAGTTATTTGTGTCTATCTATGTCGAAATTGAGCATCCACAACCTCTTCCGTTCACTGTATGCCTTTAGGATAGTTGTAAGTTATATTTTTCACAGCCGCGGACGGTCTGCGACCTTGAGAGGCCGGGGCTTAGATCTTAGGAACGGGAGAGTAGCAGTGACCTTGCTGTGCCGTAGGGCATTTGTCGTCTCATGTGAGTGCATTAAATATATAAAATCCCGATGAGACGGCATTGTCACAGGCCGAAAAGGTCCCTTGACTATCGCCTTCCATGGAGCATGGTCCCATGTGTTCATGACCCGACAGGGTTACATTTGTCGCCACATGGTCCCATGAGCTATGGGGATGGTGGGAAAGGTCCCATTATATTAATACCTAGTTATTTACAATGATCCCCAAAGGAAACTTTCACCCCATCAACGCAGTAATTAAAACTGAGAGGACATTTCCTATTTGTGAAACTCACAACCTGACTTTTATCCCCGTTTATCATCATACCATTGACTACCTTCCATCTCACAACATTATCGAGGTCATTTTACAGTTGTTCACAATCTTGTAACTTAGTTATTACTCTGTACAGAATAACATCATCTGCAAAAAGCCCACCTATCATTTCACTTCTATAAACATAGCATTGATATATATATATAAGAAAACATAAAGGTCCAATAATACTGCCTTGACGAATTCCCTCTTAATGATTACAGGGACAGATAAAGCTTCACCTACTATAATACTCTGAGTTCTATTTTTTAGAAACAGAGCCACCCATTCAGTCACTCCTTTGTCAAGTCCAACTGCACTCATTTTGCCAGTCTCCCATGATTTACCCTATCAAATGCCTTAGACAGGTCAATCGCGATACAGTCCAACTGACCTCCTGAATCCAGGATATCTGCTATACCTTGCTGGAATCCTACAAGTTGGATTCATTGGAATAACCTTTCCTAAATACAAAATGCCTTCTATCAAACCAGTTATTAATTTCGCAAACATGTCTTATATAATCAGAAAGAATGCCTTCCCAAAGCTTACATGAAATGCGTGTCAAACTGACTGGCTTGTAATTTTCACCTTTATGTCTATCACCCTTTCCTTTATATACAGGGACTACTATGGCAACTCTCCATTCATTTATTAAAGTTCTTTCATGCAAACAATATCCAAACAAGTACTTCAGATATGGTACCATATCCCAACCCATTTTCCTTAGTATATCCCCTGAAACCTTATCAATTCCAGCTGCTTTTCTAGTTTTCAATTTTTGTATCTTACTGTAAATGTCATTGCTGTCATAGGTAAATTTTAATACTTCTTTAGCATTAGTCACCTCCTCTGTCTGGACATTATCCTTGTAACCAACAGTCTTTACGTACTGCTGACTGAATACTTCTGCCTTTTGAAGATCCTCGCATACACACTCCCCTTGTTCATTAATGATTTCTGGAATGTCCTTCTTGGAACCTGTTTCTGCCTTAAAGTACCTATACATACTCTTCCATTTTTCACTAAAATTTGTGTGTTCGCCAATTATGCCTGCCATCATGTTATCCTTAGTTGACTTCTTTCCTAGACTCAATTTCCTAGTCAGTTCCTTCAATTTCTCCTTACTTCCGCAGCCATTTCTAACTCTATTTCTTTCCAACCTGTACCTACTTCTTAGTCTCTTTATTCTCTGTTATAATATATGGATTTTTACCATTCCTTACCACCTTTAAAGGTACAAACCTATTTTCACATTCGTCATCAATTGCTTAAAACCCATCCCAGAGCCGGTTTACATTTTTATTTATAGTTTTCCGTCGATCATATTCACTTATTATAAACTCCCTCATGCCTGTTTTATCATCCATGTGGTACTGAATAATAGTCCTAATTTTAATATTTTCCTTTCTTTCACATTTATTTTTAATTCCCACAAAAACAGCTTCGTGGTCACTAATACCATCTATTACTTCGGTTTCTCTATAGAGATCATCTGGTTTTACCAGCACCACAACCGGAATATTCTTCCCTCCAGTTGGTTCCATCACTTTCTGAATCAGGTGCCCTTCCAATATTAACTTATTTTCCATTTGTTGTTCATGCTTCCTGTCGTTCGTATTACATTTCCAATTGATATTTGGTAAATTTAGATCACCCGCTACAATCACGTTCCTCTCCTTATCGTTTCCCACATAGCTGATTATCTTATCAAATAATTCTAAATCAGCATCTGCGCTATCCTTTCCAGGTCTGTATACTCCAAAGACACCAAGTTGCCTATTATCTTTAGAGATGAGCCTTACACTTAGAATTTCTTGTTTATCATCTTCAACTTTTTCGTAGCTTAAAAATTCTTCTTTCACCAGAATGAATACTCCCCCTCCTACCAGTCCTATTCTATCTCTACGATACACCCTCCAGTTCCGTGAGAAAATTTCTGCATCCATTACTTCATTTTTCAGCCATGATTCAACTCCCTTTACAATATCTGATAAGTATATATCTATTAAATTACTTAATTCTATTCCTTTATTTACAATATTTCTACAGTTGAGCCTAACATTTTTATGTCATCCCTACTTGATTTCCAGTTCTCTGTTCCCTTAACACCGCTCGCTAGGCCACCCTGTTTTCCTGAATGTATCTCCCTATAACATTTCTGAACAAATTTCCTAACTTATATGTACCACTGCGGTTTAAGTGAAGGCCATCTGAGCGGAGATCCCTATCTCCTACCCACCCATTAGGATCTAGGAATCTCACTCCCAGTTGTTCACTTACCCACTCCATAGTCCAATTGAAATCCCCAATAACCTTCCAGTCAGTATCCTTCCTATACAGTATTCCACTTATAACAATCTCAGCTTCCTTAAACTTCCCCCTTGCTGCATTTTCCAGGTCCCACACATTCCCAACTATGTTGGTGATTATACCCACTTGTCTTACGTTGTTAGTACCAACGTGAAACACTTCCACCTTCTCCTTTCCCTCCTCCTTCCCTTCTACTTTCCTCAACATCTGCCTTAACCTAATTCCTGGATAACACTCTACCCTGGTACCCTTTCCTCTCCACAAAATTTCGCGATATGTCTAACGATGGAATCCCCGATGACTAGAGCCCCAACCCTACCCACCTCATTTGATCCCCTCTCCTCCTGGTCAGTCCTGTCTTTCCTGACAGCTGCAGAAACTACTTCCTCCTCCCTTTTCTTCCTCCGATGACCCTGTTCCACCTTCTTTTCCTATCCACTACTCCACATTTCCCTTTCCTAACTTTTCCCTTTCTCCTACTTTCACACTTCCCGGCAACAGTTCCCTGTTCCTCATCTTCCCTCGGTTGTTCTACCTGCAGTGACTCGTACCTATTTCTCATCGACACCTGTTCTGAATTCTGATCTTGAATAGAGCCCTTAGCCTTCAATCTCCTTCCCCTTAACATTAGACCACATGTCTTCTACAATTCTCCCTTCCTTCCCATCCCTCTATTACACCTACTGTGTCCTGTAAATGTTTGAGGGGGGCCTACTTTCCTTCCTGTCCTCTGAGAGAACCCTAATTATCTCCCTCAAGCTCTCCAACTCCTCCCTCATACTCCTTAATGCCTGGCCACACCCACAGTTCCTACACTCGCACTCCTTAGCCATTCTTTACTAAATAATGATAAAAGGAAAAATAAGATAACTTATTCTGTGCAAAATAAAAATGAAAGGAAAGAAATATTGTCTAGGTTAGTTTAGAAAGGTCACACGACAATAAGTTAATTAATATAGGCTACTACTGCACTACAATACTACTTTAATGTACGATTTTTTTATTCCTACAACACGCTAACAGGAAGAAAATTACTGTTAATTACTGGAAACAGAGCATAATACACAAGAATTACACAATTCTCAACTGCAGTTAAGTCTACCCTAATTACGACAACAGAATTCTAGTAAGAGAGTTACAACAGATACCACAGAAACGGTACTATACTACACAAATATTTCACAGTAATAGAATAAACACACTAATTTCTAATAAGATAGTATAATACACTACAATAATTTTAAACTACGTTCAGACTAAATACAGATACTACAATAATTTATTTTAAACTACGTTCAGATGTATTCTAATTACAACAGGTTATTACCAAGCACAAACAGAAAAGAAAATTACCACTAAAGTTCGAAATTGTCAAAACTACTCAAAATTATAGAATAGGCACTGTAATTTCTAATAAGTTACTATACTGCACTACAATAATGTTTAAATTACGTTCAGATGTATCCTAGATTATTACTAAGCACAAATAGAAATTCAAATTCCAATTAGGCCTAAATTAGATATTCGAAAGAACTACCGGTAGATACTTAAGGATTAACAACAAAGTTAAACACGTAGACAGATTAATATTAGTACTACTTTGTCCTACTATGCTGGAATAGAAATTAAACCTGATGTTTGCACAAAAATACACACGAATATAACAGGCAAGGTGCTATCTAATATACCGTATCTACACTACTATTCTCAACTGAAATGTGGATATGTGATTATTACAGATGGTGGATTACTATTATTTTCCGTACTCCGCGAGACGGAGAATAAAAGTGTCCTTAAATGCTGAAATATATGAGTTGTTTACAATAATTTATCAAAAGTGTTTCTGTCTAAACTACGCCAGGGACTTGAATTGCAATTATTGGAATGTAGGAACTTGATTATTAGCTAACCGTTCATAAATACTGAAATATCGAGGGTGTGTAATATAAATTACGAATACTTTAACTGCCTGCTCAGAACTACACATGATCTGAATACAAAAATCGGCTGATTTTTATTTATATTTTATTGATACACTACAGCCTTTGGGGATCATTGTAAGTATCTAGGTGTTAATATAAGGAAAGATATTCATTGGGGTAATCACATACATGGGATTGTAAATAAAGGATACGGATCTCTGCACATGGTTATGAGGGTGTTTGAGTGGCGTTTATAAAAGCGGGAAAAATCACAATATGAAGATAAAGTTGGAATTCAAGAGGACAAACTGGGGGAAATATTCCTCTATAGGAAGGGGAGTTAGGGATTGGAATAACTTACCAATGGAGATGTTCAATAAATTTCCAATTTCTTTGAAATCATTTAGGAAAAGGCTAGGAAAACAACAGATAGGGAATCTGCCAGCTGGGCGACTGCCCTGATCAGTATTGATTGATTGACTGACTGACTGACTGACTGATTGACTGATGGATGGATGGATTGATTGATTGATTGATTGATTGATTGATTGATTGATTGATTGATTGATTGATTGATTGATTGATTGATTGATTGATTGATTGATTGATTGATTGATTGATTGATTGATTGATTGATTGATTGATTGATTGATTGATTGATTGATTGATTGATTGACACCCTTTTACCACGACTGTAGCCAACAATGCCAATATTTGAATACGAAGAGCGACAGTAATAAATAACAATATGACTGTTAACTATTTCGCCAGTGAAATACTGTCTATTCTGTTCAAATCCTTTCTTTAAACAAAATTTACAATAGTATCGCGTTATTTAAGGAAGTTATTACCTTCGTGATAAGTGGGACCGTTGAACTGCTGTTTGAAATACCCTGTCAAATGCCTGCACTAATAGACTATAACCGCTGCTGAAGTTACGACTCTTTTTAATATCCCGTTTTGTAAGTATTTTATCAACCAATCTATTGATATTTTAATAATACTATTAAAAAGAAAGAGATATTTCTTCTTTCACGCAGTCCTAAATTACAGGTTGTAATCTAGCGAACGCCTAAGGAACTACTCAGTGTGAGAACTGTAAATAAATACCACTAATCGCAGATTACTACAAACAAACACTAAACACAATTATTTGTCGAGCTAAATGTATCACACACACACAAAAGTTTGGTAAATTTCTACAATTATTAACTACTTTATCACTGAGATAATACAGAGCTCTTGGAACAGCCAACCACTCGCTAGCGCTTCCAACAATGGACTCCTCTTATTGTAACAATTATTGTGTAAATATAACCAGAGAATATAAATATTTATGTCATGTAAGTTTTAGTAACATAAAACGTTTGAATCGTCGCCGTAAGACCTATCTGTGTCGGTGCGACGTAAAGCCCCTAGCAAAAAAAAAAAAAAAAAAAAAAAAAAAACCTTTTGAAAATAGCATCAGTAAATCATCTGGAATACATTAGCCAAGGGGCTTCTTCAAGGTACCTATCGTTTGTTATTTAATTCCGACTTCACTTTACGTCTCGTGACTGTTATTGCGAGATCAATAATCGCGTGCTTGCTTTCCATTAGATCTTCAGCTTATAGTTTTATTATAATAAGTATTATTACTATTTTTTGCAATTTGCTTTTCATCGCACCGGCACAGGTAGGTCTTACGGCGACGACGGGATAGGAAAGGGCTAGGAGTGGGAAGGAAGCGGCCATAGCCTTAATTAAGGTACAGTCCTAGCATTTACTGGTGTGAAAATGGGAAACCACGGAAAACCGTATTCAGGGCTGCCGATAATGGGGTTCGAACCCACTATCTCTCGAATGCAAGCTCACAGCTGCGCGCCCCTAACCGCACGGCCAACTCGCTCGGTCTTGTACTTTAAGAGCTGTTCCAGGGAACGGATTTATATGTACTAATAATTATTGAAATATGTACATATATATTTAGTTATTTTTATTGAAATATGGAATTATATATGGACTTAAAATTACACATACAACATTAATTTCTATTTAATATCAAAGTTCAAAGAAACTAAACAAAGAAGATCTACATGCAACATAATGTTGCACTTTCACTCATTTTAATATATTTGAAGAACACACAATCTTTTATGCTCTGTTACCAAAACAATGGATTGCAAAATGTTCTTTTAAGTGCTGGAAAGTGAATCTTCTCCTATTATCTCTAAGGACAGATTTATATTGACTGAAACTGCGTTCAACATCGGAAGAGGTAATGGGGGCATAACTCAACTTCACAATATCTGCTGGGGTTAAATCCAATGTTAATTTTACACTTAAATCTCCACACAGCACTGCAGCAACCTTTGTCATTTCTTCATATCCAGGGTTCTTTGTAAGTACAGTGCCCATCTTCATGTTTGCTACGTCTGCAACTTTACCTGTACCACGATTTAGTTGTTCCACAGTTTTATTCACAATTTCACAACTTTCAGAAAGTGAGAGATGCGAGTTTTGGAGCATTTACAGTGTTTTTGTGATGCATGAAAAATTATGCTGAATGTAACATAAGTCATTTCTCACACTTGTATCGCAGACAACTGTTTTCGCGGCTTAAATTGAGGCTGAATCTTCAGAGTCCATGGCATGCAGTAGTTACAGTCTACTGTATATATTCAACATAATATTCAACCGCTTGCAGCCACGTACCCCACCTAGTTAGAATCGGCTTAGGCTGCAATGGAATCTCTGGATACATTTCTTACAAAAGCTGAGCTCTTCTGTGGGCTTTGAGAAAAACTTTTTTTCACTGAGGAAATCAATAAATCTACTTTGGGATAACAGCCTCTCACCACTTCTGCCACACGATGAAAGGCATGTGCTACACTTGTTACATGAGTCATCTTAGGATATACAACACATAATGTTTCTCCGGCTTTTATCATATAAGGTGCGGCATCGCTAATGAAAAGTAATACTTTATTATACTTAACGCCCTGTGGCCAGAGAATTCCCACAGTCTCATTGAACAGTTTTGCTATAGTTTTGTTATCGCACTTTTCTAGAACATCACAGCGTAAGAGAATCCGTTTACAATAATCTTCGCTTCACAAACCAATGATTATGTTGCCAATTAGCGTGCCTTCTTTGTCTGTTGTCTCATCAATGGAAACCCAAATTGGACCGTCTTTAATCTCTTGCCTTATCTTCCGAACAGTTTCATCGTATATGGCTGATCAGTACGTTCTTCTGAACGTTGACTCATCCGGGTTGGATCGTTGAGTATATTTCTCGAGGAATTCCCTGAAGCACTGATTATTCAGTTTGAAGAGAGGTATGTCAGCAGAGATGAGAGCACGGCAGAGATCGGTGATGAACTCGGATGTTACACTGGAAGTTGCTGGTTGTGTCAGAAACAACTGTCTCTCCTTGGAATCTCGTAGTTTGTTACCCTGGTGTTTATTGGTTGAAACGTGTTGTTGCACAAGGAACCTTTGAGTAGATGTCACTGTACAATGACACAAATTACAAAATAATATCTTACTGTGAGTTGATAAACTATCTTCTTTAAATTCTGATACGTAACTTTTCAATCTTAAACTGGTTGACTGAGCTACTTTACGCATATTGTAACAACGTTAATATCTTCGAGTGCCCGAATTACGAACTAATCCTGAAACCACTAGTACACCTTCTTCTTCTTCTTCTTCTTCTTCTTCTTCTTCTTCTTCTTCTTCTTCTTCTTCTTCTTCAAGTGCCATATCCGGTTGCCCAGACGTTGGCGATTACTGTGGAGAAAGTTTTTCTGTCTTCTGCTAGTCGGAAGAGTCTCTCAGTTGTCTCAATACCGGTCCACTGCTTGATGTTGTGTGACCATGTTATCTCTGGTCTGCCAACTCGCCGTTTGCCCTCTATTTTACTTTGGAGAATGAGTTTTATGAGGCCATATTTGTTTCCTCTTAATATGTGGCCTAGATAAGCTGTTTTGCGAACTTTTGTAGTTGTTATTAGTTCTTGCTTTGTCCTAGCTCTCCTTAGGACTTCATCGTTTGTTATCATATCTGTCCAAGGTATTCTAAGCATTCTTTTGTGCAACCACATTTCAAAGGTGGCAAGTCGTTTGATACTTGCGGCTTTTAAGGTCCATGTTTCTGTTCCATATAACAGTACTGACCAGATGTAGCACTTCATTAATCTCTGTCTGAGCTTCAGATTCAGATGATTATTATAGAACAAAGAGCTCATCCTGCGAAATGCAGCTCTAGCGTTCTCAATTCTGCATCTGATTTCCTTATCTGGATCCATACTGTCTGTTATTATGCTGCCGAGGTACTTGAACTGGTGGACGTGTTCTATTTTACTGTTGTTTAATGACAAGGTGACATTTGCATTACTATTTCTGCTAAATACCATTGATTATTTGAATTGCTGTAAATATAGTGTAGGATTTGCCCCTAGTATTTTGCATACCTTACATAGCGTCCGGTGCGTCTTAATTATTTTTCTTTCCGTCGTAATTTTTCTTATAATGTAACTTTTATTTTACGGAAATAGTTTATGTTGAGACCATAGTGTAAACCTCTGACATGGATTCTGTTCAGGAGTTCTTGAAGGCCTTCTATAGTGTTGCACAGAATCAGAGTGCCATCTGCATATCTAATATTATTGATCAAAACACCATTTACTTTCACCCCCAGTTCAACATCATGCAAAGCTTCTTTAAAAATGATGTCAGAATACATGTTAAAAAAGAGCGGCGAGAGAATACAACCTTGGCGTACCCCTCTTCTGATTTTCACATCTGATGTTTTGGTTTGGTTGATTTTGACTGTTGATTGTTGGCCCCAGTAGAGATTCTGTATGATGCGTATGTCTTTTCCATCGAGATGTTTTCGTTGGAGAATCTCTATCAATTTTTCATGTTTCACTCTATCAAAAGCTTTCTCATAGTCAATGAAACATGGAAATACATCTTTGTGTAGTTGGCGGCATTTTTGGAGCAGGACATTGACGCTGAATAAGGCTTCTCGTGTGCCAAAGGCATTTCTGAAACCCATTTGGTTGTCATCCAAGTCTATTTCGCACTTTGTTCTAATGCGTGCGTGTATTATACGTAAGAATGCTTTTAGCATATGACTCATCGTCGATGAATTAGATTTCTCTAGTTACGAAATTATGGCACAGACTCTGTCGATGTTATGTAATGCAGCTTATCAGTGCTGTAAGTCGGCTCCATGGCTAAATGGTTCGCGTGATGGCCTTTGGTGACAGGGGTCCTGGGTTCGATTCCCGGCAGGGTCGGGAATTTTAACCATAATTGGTTAATTCCGCTGACCCTGGGGCTGGGTGTAGGTGTCGTCTTCATCATTTCATCCTCATCACGACGCGCAGGTCGCCTACGGGAGTCAAATCAAAAGACCTGCACCTGGCGAGCCGAACTTGTCCTCGGACACTCCCGGCACTAAAAGCCATACGCCATTTTTTTCAGTGCTGTAAGTGTGATTCAGATAGTCACGGTGCTGACTGGCTGATCTCCACCACTTCCGGGCTCATCCTCTCTCTTCGCACCGCTTATCAACTTATTTTATCAGCCCAGCCGTAGACAGGCGTGATAATGACCTGCACACCAGTTAAAATATTATTTTTTCGAATACAGATTTTTAATTTATTTCTCCATTACTGAGAGGACTGCTAATTTAATATAATTTAAGACTTTTTAACCAAAATGTGGACTATATTGATTTTAATGACGAAGAATATGGAACATAGGCTATGTGCTAAACTCCAAAATATGGAAATTGAATACTCCATTTTTTCAACTCCACACGTCATGACTCGTAAAGATAATGCAAAATACAATTAATTTTAGCTTCCTAAAGAGATATGTATTTATATATAAATCTGTTCCCTGCGTAATGCAGATTAAAATCACAGAAAAACTTACCAACATGAGCTCCTCTATCGGAATGCTCCTATTGTGGAACCAGTCAGCGTACGAACGAACAATCCGCTCTAGCCTCTCGTCGTTATCCAACACCGTCACCACCTCGCTGGTTGCATCCAAGATTTTCCGGGCCAAAGCCACTGTGTTTGGATGTTTTTCAAATCCTTGCATTGGAACTCCTGCTAGTGTCGAGAGAAATCTTCGAAGCTCAGGTTTCTGCTCCACCAACCTGCATAATGAAGGTTTTTATTTTAAATATTAACATACGTACAGGGAATTAAAACTGACTCTCTGCAAAGAGTGATCAAACCAGTCCTAATGTACGACAGTGAAGCATGGGTCCTTACTGGAGGCTGTGGAGAAGAAACTGAATATCTGGGAAAGAAAATTGTTAAGGAAAATATTTGGCTCAGTGAAAGATGGAAAGATATGGAGATTAGAACCTACGAAGAAATAAGAAATAAGAAATAAGAGGATGTTCAAAAATATACGGCATAATTTCAGGGTTGAATTCCTCAAATGTAAAGAAGGAAAAATGTACACTGACTTAGCAAATGTCATGGGGAAGTCACCTAATAGCCTCCTCTGGCCCTGCGAACTGCAGTGAGACGCCGTGGAAATGAGTTGACAAGTCCCTGGTAGTCCTCTGGACGCAGCTGACACCAAATCGTTTGCAGAGCGACGGCCAATGCTAGTCTGTTCGTGGGTGCAGGATCCATGGCACGGAGCCTGCGTTCCAGGACATCGCAGATATGCTCGATAGGGTTCATATCGGGGCTCCTGGGTGGCCATGGCAGTCGTTTGGACCTCCGCTGCATGTTTCTGGAACCATTACCGGGCGACGTGGGAGCGATGTGGTGGCGCCTTATCATCTTGAAACACCGCAGAACCGTCTGGGCGCTGGAAAGCCAAAAATGGGAGGAGATGGTCTCCGAGCATCTCAACATATCGCGTACCATTGAAAGTCTCTTCCAGAACAACTAGGGGGCCAATTTCATACCAGGAAAATGCACCCCAGACCATAACAGAGACACCAAGCGCCCTGTACCACACCTTCGAGGCAGGCGGGATCCATCGCTTCATGTGGTCTGCGCCATAAACGGTGCCTCCCATCGATATGGTGCAGTTGAAATCGTGATTCATCTGACCATATCACGTTACCCCATTGTTCAAGTGTCCGTCCCTGCTGACTGGCGACAAATGCGCGTCGTTATGCGCGATGACGTTGAGTTAACAGTGGCACCCCTCTGCGGCGCTGGCTCCCATACCCCATAGAACCCATGCTCCTACGGATTGTCGACTGGGAGACGTGTCTAGCGCGGCCTGCGTTGAATTGAGCCGTGATTTGTTGCACGGTTGCCCGTCTGTCACAATTGACAATCCGTCTCAGATGTCGCCGGTCACGGTCATCGAGGGTGGCTGGACGGCCGGTCGTTCGTCTGTTGTAGACGGTGACACCCGCATTCAACCATTAACGATACACCCTGGACACGGTTGATCGTGTTAAGCCAAATTCCCGCACCACTTCCGAAATCGCACTTCCCATCCGTCGGGCACCGACCACCATACCCCATTCGAACGGTGTCAGCTCACGACAACGTTCCATGTTACACCTGTCATATGCACAGCCACTGCTCACAAGGTCTCCTATACAACTGCCGCTGGCACAGAAGACGTGTGGTGCGCAGACAACACATCTGCGCATCAGTGCTCCGCTATTCCATGACATTTGCTCAGTCAGTGTATACCTGTATATACAAGGGTCAGACTCTGTCGTGGGCTAGAACCTCAAGTATTGTGCTACCTTGCAAGTACTGGTGTACTCCGGTTATTACCCTTCAAGCGGTGTTCAAAATGCCCACGTCCTGCTTATGCTTGACGTTGCATGGAGTTACAAACACACTCGAATATGTCCTGTGTTTCACGTATTATTTGAAAAGACCTTACAATTCCGCCTTGAAATGTTGCTTCATCCTGCACAACATTTGCGTACACCAAAAAGACTTTGCTTTAATCCACACAGAGAATTCCAACAGGTTTAGATCAGGTGATCTTGGAAGCCGTTAGATGGGGGCTTTATTCATTCCATTCCTGACGCGGTCGAACGACTGGAAACAGGCTGTGGATTTTTTGGATCTTGGAGACCAAGGAAGTACGCATTTTCGCACAAGTTCATATATACATTTTTCTTCTCTGCATGTGAGGAATCCAACCCTGAAATTGAACCGTGTATATTTTTAAACATTCTGTATAAAGAACCTGATATGATAGCCTCAGTCAAAATGGGAAGAATAAGATGGTTAGGGCATGTACAGCTGCTACTAAAATGTTTTCATTCCTCCCTGAAGGGGGAGACGGGCCTCTTAGACGGTGACGCCGTCTGTCAGGCCAGGAGATTTGTTAGGAATGAAGTAGATGCTCGGAGAAAGTGAGGGGGTTGGCGGCCGTGGCCTATACTAGGAACTGTCCCGACATTCACCTTAGTGCAGGAGAATGGAAAACCACGGTAAACCATTCTCAGGACAGCCGACAGTTGGGGCCAGCCGTAAGGTCCAGCCCTGTACCGTCTCCCGATTGCAGAGGCGTAGTGCCACGGTAGAGCCGTGGCCACTCCTCCTCTGCTCGGTTGGCCGGTCAGAATGCAGAACTGTTCGACCACAGACTAGCCGAGACCCATTCTTCATCTACCTACCCATGCACAAGAAGGCAGATACCCAAAGGAGGCTCTAAAAGGAAATCTGTGATCAATAGCCCCGTGTATAAAGTACAGTCAGTAAAATAAAAAGTATGTGTGCATGGTATTATGTTACTCGCACTTCACATTTTAACAGACGTAGTTGAAGACTTCCGCGAAGGAAGGATGTAACCAACAAAGATTTGACAAGTGGAAAGAATGTATCATCAAGCTTCTAGGCTGTGGTGTAATCTTGTGTCTTATATTTGAACTTCAAGCTGATTTTCAGATAGCAGAACTATGTCCTCCATGGTGTAAGGGTGGAACAACAGTCAAGATGGTGGACAGTGCTTGTGGTCGTTCATCACCAGGAGTAATTGTTCATTTAAATAAAGGCCATAGACGAAATCACATGTACATTTTGAAATTCTTTCTTGACATTTTAGTTGATAATGATGTTATTTTTATTATTACACTAATATTATTTGCTATCATTTGTGTTCCAAGTGCAAGTACAGGATTTCTCTTCTGTTGTATACAAACGTAAGACATATGTAGATTATTTTATATTTATCATGCTGCATGACTTCATGAAGTGCTGCCAACTCCAGAATACATATTGCAGCAAATGTTCAATAATCCTAACACCCTTCCCACCGTTGATGAATATCAACCTAGAACAACCCAGCAGCCTCCACCGCCCCAACCTCCATTTCGGCCACATCAACTACTACTACCATTACCATCACTATCTCGGCTTACACCCCTCCTCATAATTCTATCATAACTACCACGACCACTCACCCCTCTCCTATAATGTCAATACCCATCACCTCTATAAACTTCACACCACCTAGTCCTCTGTAACCCCCTGCCAACCAAACAGATGTAACCAACGCAGCACAGCCAGTCTCACAAGAAGATACAACCGCCGCAACACCAGCACCCCAGCAGCTACCAGTGCCGAGCATTGATCCAGCCATCACAACCAGAAACATCCTTGAAGAACTCCTAACAGCAGGCGTCCCAGCCCGCCGAGCATATCGCATTTACAACAGGCACGGCCAACATTCATGGTACGAATTCAACTCCCCTCCGAAGAAGTACATCATCTCATAACCAACGGCATCCGAATTCACAGCCAGCACTACCGAGTAGAGCACTCACGCTCCCCACCCCATACTATGCGCTCCCCACCCAACAACCCTCACAGCCGCCTCAGGCCACCCCCACCACCCACCACACTTCCGCAAGCCATGCACCTACCCACTCCTCAAACTAGCTTCCTCCTACCGCCCCTCCCAATTCTAGACCTTCTCCGCCTTCTAGCCACATCCATCACCAACATTACAACAACCATCCACTTCCTTACATCCCAACTCTACCCCAGTACCCCTTACTAAACCATCACGTCCAACCGGCAACCTGTACCAACACTATATGTATGTGTAAACTGTATTGTAAACCCTATGAAACTCAATGTATGTAACTCATGAAAAATTCTCAATAAAATGCACGAGTCCTTCCACACATCTCCCGTAATTCCATCTCCGCCGTCAAGCCCTAATAAAGAATATCTTCCTTTTCCCCTCTCCTTATTCTCACACTTCTCCCCAACCCCGTCACCTCTCCTGGCCAGAGAGAGGGCGTTACCCTCTAGGTGGCCCGAATGAAAGCATTTGTAGTTAGTTATCATGCTGCATGCAGTCCCAGCCTGGGGTACCGCAAAAGATTGCTACATCAACAGCTTACAAATCCACCAGAAGAAACTTCTTCGCATCATCGACAACACCCCTATCTACACACGAAATACTGATATCATGAAAAAGTATAACATCAGCACGATTAAAGAAGAAATTATATCCCTGGCCAAAAGCTTCTACTGCACAGCGCCTAAAACAGCAAACACACTAATCAAAGAGCTTCATGATATGGACGAAAATGTCTTCTTCAACAAAAAACAACCAAAAACATTAATATTACAGTAACCAACTCTAGAAAACTCTACCCTATATCATTTAGAACAGATATATCATCCCGTACAAATGGTATGAAGAACAGCAAAACACTTACAAATACGGATGCCCTCTATCACACATCGCTACCTACGTCCACTAACAAAAATACCCTGGCTTTACATAAATAGAGGCAAATATCTCCTCACTACAGTCAACCAACTAAACCACCACTTAATTACCTAAGAAGACCAAGATGCAGCAATTAACTGCTCTGACTCAAATACTACCCCTAAATACAGACTCCTTTTGCAAAAAACAGAACGTACACGACTAACATTGGCAAATGAGCACGTGAACCCATGTAAATATACCTAACAACCTTGTTAATAACTCTAGCTAAGTTTTACACGCACCTGGCGTCACCAGAGAGTAAACTGTAAATTTAAATTGTAAATATTTTAAACACCAACTGTACATAGTAAAATTGTAAAATTTTAGTTACTAACTGTACATAGTACAGTTCCCCCTAGGCCACCAACCCTAGTACTAACAGATAGCAAATTTCTGCCAACGCATCCTTTAGCTCTATTCTTTTATTTCCAAACTGCACAATTAATCCACACACAGTGTGAAAACCGCTGTTGTGAACACAAGTATCACACGTCGTCAAATATACTGCATGCCCCGCTAAAAAGCGAGCCCAACAAAAGGACGCATCAACACCCTCATGCTAGTCCCTCAACCTCTCTACCATATCCAAACCAATGTCGGTCGCACAGGAATAATAGACAGCTACTACTGTCTCAAGATCAGGAATTGAGAAATAACATAATTCCAAGCTTTGCACTTATCAAAAACACATACATAAATGTACATATAGCCCTAGTCGTGTAGGCTACTTGTTAATAATTTTGATGATGCAACTCAATGTTGACACTAGCAAAATCACACACACACACTAAATGTTGAATAATAAGTTGAAAAAACACCAACTTGCACCAAGCAATTACACCACCCCTTGGCTTGGGACATAGGACCAAAGAAGGTCGGAGGTCCCACCATTCATCAACCACTGGCGCCGCCCTTTGGGCAGTGCACAGAGGGTAGTAATCGAGTTCGGATCGGATCACTTCCAATCTATATATTAAAAGAGTTTAATAAAAACAGCTTTGGTAACTCCGTCCGTCCACTCTACTGGACCCATTTGCTTCATTTCTGTTTTATTCTCTCCGGCATTACCTGCCGGTGAATCAAGACAGATTGATAGGTCTCTAAGTTCAGCCAACTTTGAGTAACCCGCAATACATTCTGTATTTGGCACGTTGCTAAGCGACTAACCCTTTCATTAATATTCTGATATATGTGATTTTCATCCTTAGTAATGATACTGCATGCAGCCATGTTTGATTACTACCTGTTCCTCTGATCACGGAAGAATAATATTTCCTGCTAGATACTCCTTGATTCTCTAAGCTTTCCCAGCTTCCAACAGATGGCAGAGCGTTCCTAATGACTTACATGCTTATTCGGGACAGGTCTTCAATTTTAATTACTGTATTATCAAACTATAATTCATCTTCCAAATACATAAAAATCCTGTGGGTACCCACAACAAATATTGCACAGGGTGTAACAATAAGGTGCGGGAAAAGTTTCAGAACACATTCCCCACAGTAGAAGAATAAAATATGTTATATAGATGTGGATCCGGAAAATCTTCATTTCCCTGTTAAAACGCATGTCCTACAACTCTACATAGTGCATTGATAATGAGAAACAGGCAATGGCCTATTATTATTATTTTGTTATTATTATTACTCTAATATTTATTTATTTATTTATTTATTTATTTATTTATTTATTTATTTATTTATTTATTTATTTATTTATTTATTTATTTATTTATTTATTTATTTATTTATTTATTTATTTATTTATTTATTTATTTCATTCGTTAATGTCATATATGGACCACATTTACACAATCCACCAGATCTTCTGTCTCTCAAACTCATTCCCTTTTCTTGTCCTCGGGCACTCCCGGCACTAAAAGCCATACGCCATTCCATTTCATTACTCCCTTTTCTTTGCACTCCTTCCGAATGTTCTTAAATCTTTGACTTCTCCTTTGTAGTTCTTCAAACGACATGTTGCGTGATTTGACGAGTTTCTCCGGTGCATACCTCATTTCCGTAATTTTCTTCCTATTCTTTCCTGTATATCTTCTTCCTTGATTGTCACTTTTTCAAGTCTTTGTGAACCACTTTAAGCCGTAAATGTTGTGCCTTCCATTTTTCTTGTAGACCAAATATCCCGTGTGCCAGTCTGTTTGGTTTCATCCTCTTAATGTGTCCATAGAATTGCAGTCTTCTTTTCCTCATAATAGTTATCTTCCCAGCACTTTCATTAAGTTCTCGATTCGGTCTCAATCAGAACATGGGTTGTGAATCTAGTAACTTCTTTGGATCTAAGATGTTCCTAAGGAATCTCCTTTCCCTTTTTTCAATGACTGAGTCCGTTACTCTGCAAACGTTACAAGCAAGCTCTGTGACAGTAACACATGATTGCAGGTTTATGCTACCTCATATGGGTCCTTACAGAAATCAGGGAACATATTCCCCTCATAATTCCCAAAGAAGTTGAGGTCTACCTGCTCGTTACGTACAGGTGCGTCTCTATGAATTTTCGTGGCAAACCAATGGATATCATTGACCATTAATAACACTCCATTTCATTGCGAACCCAAGTTGATTTCGGGCCTGATATGTCTTCAAACTCCTGTGAATTAATACAGTTCCACGTATTATATTTCACCACGATCGAGTTTTTCCTAATTGTCATGTGCCTATATGGTATTCAAGGTGTATGGACATCATCAGAAAAGTGTCTCTTCCTATTTTCTCTTTTATTGCTGTTGCTTTTCCGTATAGATTCTTCTTTCCACTGCTTCATCATCGCACTCGAGAAGAATGGCCTCAATTTTGGAGAAACATTCAAAGAGATAAATGACAGTTTTATGCTTCACATCAACCAGACCCGCCAATAAAACCTTGGTTCTCCAAATGGAACGCCTATAGAAGATGCATAAAGTACTGTATATTACACCTATGCGACTCAATCGTGGAAGTTTTAGAAGCCACCTATGTTGCACTGGAGTTACTGATTCTCCCTACTGTTCATAAGATAATCAGTCAATTCAAATCACATTTCCTTTGCGCGTGACCTCTGTCGAGAACAACGGCGATAGCTTATTTTAAAAGCCTGGGTGTGTTGACATTTCAGTTCCTAGTTCACATTCAGTGTTCACTTTCCTCGAACAACCTTCAAGTTTATAACGCAGTTGCTTCTTTTCTAAGGCAGTCTAATTTATACTTATAAAATTAATTTTGTTCAGTATTGTTGAGTCAGTTTCCTTGAGTAATTTTATACGGTTGTGTTTTGTAAACCAATTCTGTAAGAATTTTCTTTTTATTTAAAGTTATTAGAACGTTGTAAGGACTATTTTTGACAGAAGACTTTAATTTGATCAGTGGTTCACAAGTTGGTGTATTTTTCCAAAGGCGTTGTTTTCTTTTGTGTGTATTGCTCTTCTGGCAACTCAGTCTTCATCGACTTGAACAACCCTTGAGCCTGCAGCGCAGCGGGGCCTTCAACTTGTCACCTGCAGGCCAGTGGTTGTACCAATTCAATCGTTTATAGACACTGGGTATTGCTGCTGGTCGATTCACTCTTTGTGATGGTGAGAATTTTGTATCAGATTTACTCGTGGATTTGGTAAATGTATGCATTTTGGCTATATAGGTGATTAAAACGATCATTTTAGAACATTATTCAACTACATACCTGAACAAATATCTTATGTATTTCAAACAAAACAAAAATTGCTGTGATGCGGCGCGAAACAATCAGCAAGTGTTCATAATAATAATAATAATAATAATAATAATAATAATAATAATAATAATAATAATAATAATAATAATAATAATAATAATAATAATAATAATAATAATAATAATAATAATAATAATTCTATTATGTTTAGTTTACAGAAAACCTACCACACATGAGGACATATTCACTCTATTGGGAAGAGGGCAGTGACATTGATGATTTATCAGATGATGATGTTTATGACGTGGGGTGTGGTTTCTTCCGAAGAAAATTCTGATCCATCACCAGAGCCAGATGAATCTGAAGATATACATATCCCCTGCACAACAGTCTACCAAGCAAAGGATATCAAATGGAAGAGGCAGCAATTTGCTGACAAAGCGAAGGATATACCTGAGAAAGAGTGGTCTGAGGAAGGGAGGGAACTACGGATGCTACTAAGGTACTTCAAGCAGTATTTTTCGATTGAAATATGGAAGATTGTAGCTGAACAAACTAATATCAGAGCCTCACAGGATAATCACAAACCATTTGAGACCATTACGAAGGAAATTAAGCAACTTTTGGAGGGCACATATGATTACAGGATGCATGAAATTTCCCAGATTTCGGATGTACTATCATCAGGGATTGAGGGTGCCTGCAGTGGCTGTCCTTTCCACAGACAGCATGTTCAAATTGAGGAATTATTGTGGACAATTTAGAAGTTTCAGATGAAGAAAAATAGGAAAATAAATGGTGGAAGGTACAGCCGATACTTGATACTGTTCGTAGAAAGTGCTTGACTCTTCCGGTTTCACGCAGTCTGCCAGTAGATGAGCAGATGATCCCATTTACTGGAACTGCGTCACGGAGGCAGTTTGTAAAAACCAACCAAATCCAATTGGTATTAAGAATTTTGTTCTTGCAATACCAGATGGACTGGTACTGGATCTTTCCATCTATCAAGGAGCAAAAATGTGGCCTAATGGCAAGCTTTCCACTTACTTGGGTATTGGAAGGTCAGTTGTAGTGAAACTGGTGTAAGATAGAACTCCAAGTGAACATGTTGTTCACTACGAGAAATGCGACAGATACTTCAACTTGGTCACAGATGTAAAGAATTTATGATCTCCCCGAGTTCAAGATCTACATTGGAGCATCACTCAGCTTCGCTGCCACTTCTAGAAGACAGACAATTCATTCTTCTGACGAGGACGATGAGAGCCATGCACCACCAAGGAAGAAAAAATCCCCAGCTCCAATTCCCAACGACGACGTAAGAAAATCAGGAAATAACCATTTACCTCTGTAAAACTAATGACAAAAACAAATGGCTAAGATATCGAAACAAGGACTGTAAATCTGAAACGAAATTCAAGTGTGTTAAGTGTAATGTATTTCTGTGTATTTCGAGTGAGAGGCAGTTTTTCCTCCAGTTTCACAACTGAATGTTACATTGTTAATAACAGATGCATAAGGTATGTAAACAACTGATGCTCGATAAGTTAGCTGGACACTTGGTTAGGTAATAAGAGATCTATGATGAAAGAAAAGTATTACTTTTCACGTGTTATGTGATACCTAACTGAATTCAGGATGCAAAAAACAAACTTGTAACAAACTTCATTTCCTCTCGGGACTGAGGAGGGTATACCCGTCCGACTGGTCGATTCGATTTCCAATTCTGTCCGAATTTAGGGTCGGACTGATGACTTAGAATAGACAAAAGAAAAGGAACAGTGAGCGTCGTCCTTCTGTACTTCTCCCTTAAGACGTTGGGGATTAGCGATGAGAATTTTAAGAACCAATTAATTTATTTTGAAAGTAAATGGAAAAAAAATTCAAACGATAAAATACATTAACTAAAACAAAAATGATGGGATAAGATCATTTCCGAATCTCCAAGGCAATCATGTTGCCATACTGTATAGGCTTTTGGGCCTACCCCGTGTCAAGAAAATAAGGTGAAATTCTTTACGTTTCGCAGGGAAAGTGAATTGTGCTCTGAGTCATCAGAAGAAAATCTCGACTGTCCACGAGAAAGGCTTGTTAAACAATGAGTTTTTGAAATTTCAACGTTATAATAGACGTGGAAATGGTATGTTCATTCGTCACCAGGTGGCTCCCCGGACGTTGCACAGCGCTAGCGTTCGAAGCGGAAGCTGACCGAACTATCAGAATCAGTCTAAGAAGGTCACATAACATTTGTTTGATAGAGCCATCCAAGACTCGGTATTTGAAAACTTTCCGGGCCATTTAGCTCTTCAATTTTCGGCAAAATTGAGGAAATTTCTTAATTTTACGTTTTTTCTAGTATGTAGATTTGGTCTGCTAAGAAATGTTTCGACATTAAAATATTTTCTTTCTTCGCTAGTTGCTTTACGTCGCACCGACACAGATAGGTCTTATGGCGACGATGGGATAGGAAAGGTGTAGGAGTTGGAAGGAAGCGGCCGTAGCCTTAATTAAGGTACAGCCCCAGCATTTTCCTAGTGTGCAAATGTGAAACCACGAAAAACCATCTTCAGGGCTGCCGACAGTGGGATTCGAACCCACTATCTCCCGGATGCGAGTTCACAGCTGCGCCCTCCTAACCGCACGGCCAACTCGCCCGGTGACATTAAAATCGACGATTTCCTTAAGACTAATATTCTGTAAAGTAATTGTAATTTTTATGATTACTTTTGAAAAAGTAATTTGTAATCGTAATTGAGTAAAATATCGCCCAAGTTACTGTAATCCAGCCTAACTATTTTCTTGTACTTTTCCCAACACTGGTTGTTGTTCATTAGATCGTGTTGTGTGACTTAAGATACAGCCGGTATCAACTCCTATCATTAATATCTTTTAACAGTCACCGTATGAAGACTAACTGTAGTTATCTACCCGCACTTCGCGAAGTAGGATCATTATGTACACGCAATATGAAATGCTAATAAAATTTAACTCGTACTATTTATAACGCATAAACTTCGACACTATGAACTCAATTGCTATTTCAAGGTAGTTGTCGTTCACGATCCATCACTTTTCATTGTGAGCAATTAATGTCAGAGGCAGGTACGAACTACAATTTGTAGTCGTGTGGTTAAGCACATAACAATGGATCAGCGGTAGACCGTTGACTTCACATCTCCAGAATCATAATGTTGATTCCAGTTTAGGTACTTCGTGTATCTTTTACCTTACATGTTTCCTGCCTCTAGCTGCAGTCTATGCCCTTTTTAAACTCCTGTTTCTAAATCGTTTTCTCGTAGACGTGGTAGATGTTAGATATGCTGCCTCATGGTTTTCTCTATAAAGTTTACGATTATCTAGCTGCTGTTAGGTTATACCATTTTATTTTCCCTGTAAGACGGTATCTTAAGTTTCTAGCCCTACTACTACTTTTGATATTACTGCATCAATATGCGTGGTTAAGTCCCTGGATTTTCGTAATGCATTGGTAGTTAGATTGCGAGATTATTTTTCCTTTTTTACAGATATGAGGAAAGAAATGTGCGATGTTTCTGTCGAAGCTATGACAGCAGGTCTCTTGGCTGTAGAATACTGCGGGTGGGTGTTAAAGAAAATTGATTGCCAAGGGTTTTAAAATTAATTTCGTGTAACTATTGCAGTACTTCTGCACAAAAAAGGAGATTCAACAGAAAGCTCCAATTACAGAATACTAAGTCTTGTTTCACATGCAGCAAAAATATTCACATGCATATTAAAAAACAGAATCAAAATGAAAATTGAGCAGAATCTAGATGATGATCAGTTTGGGTTCAGGAAAGGAGTAGGAACGAGAGAAGCTATTATAGCACTTAAAACCATCTTGGAGAGAAGACTGGAGCTTAACAAAAATACATATATAGCTTTTGTAGACCTGGAGAAAGCTTTTGACAATGTTCAGTGGAAAAGACTGTTCAAAATTATGAAGGACATTCATTTGGACTGGAAAGACAGAAAAGCAATACTTAACCTCTACATCAATCAAAGAATAAACATCGAAAGTAATGATAAAGTATGCAAGGTGAGAATTAGGAAAGGAGTAAGACAGGGGTGTTCCTTATCACAATTTCTATTTAATCTGTACATTGAAGAGGCCATGAAAATTTTAAAATCCAAAACACCTGGCATTAAAATAACTGTACACTGTGTTAGATTTGCCGACGATATTGCTCTTCTGGCTGACAATGAGAAGAACATGCAGATCATGCTCAACAAATTAACAGCCATCTTAAAAGATTTCCAACTTAACATTAATGTAAATAAAACTAATGTTATGGTTGTAAGCAAATCTAAAATGAAGCCAGAGGCACAGCTCAGAATTGGAAATATTTTAATAAAACAGGTGCACAAGTTCTGCTACTTAGGATCAGTTATTACCGATGACAACAGATGCACTGTGGAAATAAAAAGAAGGATTTCCCTGTGTAAGAAAGCCTTTGAGGAAAAGAAGCAGCTCTTAACTAATAAATCCTTAAATACTGAACAAAAGAAATTATTTATCAAAACGTTCATTTGGAGTGTGCTGCTATACGGCTGTGAAGGATGGACTCTCTTGAAGGAGGACGTGAAACGACTAGAGGCAGTGGAAATGTGGCTATGGAGGAAGATGACAAGAACTAGCTGGATTGAGAAGAAAACTAATGAAGCAGTGCTTAGAGAAATAAACACCCAGAGACATTTAATAACAACGATAAAAAGGAGAAAAGCGTCAGTTTTCGGTCACATTCTCCGGCATAATAACTTCATAAAGAACTTGTTCGAAGGCAAGGTGATGGGAAAGAAAGGCAGAGGGAAACCAAGGAAGAAGATCATTGAAGAGGCAGTTGAGATGATGGGATGCCAAGGTTATGGAGAGATGAAAAGGATCGCAGAGAGAAGAGATCAATGGTTGCAGCGACAAGGCGAAGCCTTTAGATAATGATGATGATGATTGCTAGCCTAGTGCAGCCCTTGTAAGGCAGACCCTCCGACGAGGGTGGGCGGCATCTGCAGTGTATGCGGAACTGAGTGTTATTTTCGTGTTGTGCGTACTGTGTGAGTTTGAGACGTTACGGATACCCAGTCCGAGCTCCAGGGGGATTAAAGTTTTCAGGTTAAAATCTCCAACACAACCAGGAATCAAGCCCTGGGCCCTCTTAACCGAAGGCGACTATGCTGACCACTCAGCCAAGGAGCCTGATACGCTCAGAGTTAAGGTTTAGAGAGGGATATTTTTCTCCCTGGTAGGGCTCTTCCATTTCGAATGTTTTGAAATTACAATGTTTGTAGCTCATGGCGCTCAATCGCCTCGGCATTCTTGCGCCCAGTCTCGAACATCTTAACACAGCCTCGGACATAGTGATAGAGTACGAATGGGACACTCTGAAAGTGAAGGTGTGATGTGGATTGTTGAAGGAAAGGGTTACCATTCTCCTTTGCGGAGTCTACAGTTAATGGAACACGTTACCTAGACCAGGTTGGAGTTGTATGTTGTACCACATGGTGGTGGCATTGAGTGTTAGTGAAATTTATCGCTTCAAGGAAAATTAATTTAATTTAATATAAAATACTTTGAAATCAGATAAGACAATGAACAGAAACTGGGGTGACGAAGTGCTTTCGTCCATTAATGTTATAAAGCTGACGTTGGATACTAGACTGGTGAGTACTACACAACCTAGTACGCAACAAGCTACTTATGCTTATGCTGTAAGTCTAAAAATGAGTTAACGACAACTAAGCATGTGGTTATAGTGATGAAAGTGAAGTTAAGGACACTAAATAAATCTTTAGACTATTGCAAATCACAACACAAATCAAATCAATGAACGTTGGTGTTAACAAAATCAAAAAAGATACGAAATAAAGGCGTGGTTCTTGAGCTAAGGAATGAAAATGAGTGCAAAACTATGGTCCAAACTTTTGAAGACAATATCTCTAAATTCAAAGCCTTTATTCCACGAAAGAAGAATCCCAGAATATTCATTCACGGAATTGACGTTAACATACCCAAGAATGAAGTGACTGAGCGCATTATCGAACAGAATCCAGCTGTGAAACAAATGTTAACCGATGGCCAAAATGACATACGGTGCGTGTATATAGTCCTATATGACATTTAAGCGAATAATATAGACGAAAGTAAAGGACTCATATGTTCACACGGTGTAGCAAATTTAGTCTCTAAATTTTAAAATCTGGTAAGGGTACTGCTACACGTATTGTACAACGGGAAAGCAACAAACTGTACATACAGAAAATGTTTTCTATAGCTTTTAATACTATAAATACATACAGAAAGTGAAAAACGGGGCACAATTCCAGGCTATCATGCACATCTTTTCTTCTGTACCAAATTGCTTTACGTTGCACCGACACACATAGGTCTTATGGTGTCTATGGCACAGGAAAGGTCTAGGAGTGGGAAGGAAACAACTGTGGCCGTAATTAAGCTACAGGTCCAGCATTTACCTGGTGTAAAAATTGGAAACGATCTTCAGGGTTGCCGACAGTGGGGTTCAAACCCACTATCTCCTGAATGCATGCTGACAGCTACGTGACATAAATCCTGCAGTCACTCGCTTGGTATCATGCACATGATTTTTTTGGATATTCACTTTCAAAGGCATGACCATTCAATGAAAGGGAAATGCCAACCCTTATAATTCCTAAAACATTAATTTCGATTATTTTTTCTCTTTGCTAGTTGCTTTACGTCGCACCGACACAGATAGGTCTTATGGCGACGATGGGACAGGGAAGGGCTAGGAGTGGGAAGGAAGCGGCCGTGGCCTTAATTAAGGTACAGCCCCAGCATTTGCCTGGTGTGAAAATGGGAAACCACGGAAAACCATCTTTAGGGCTGCTGACAGTGGGGTTCGAACCCACTATCTTTCGATTACAATTTCGATCTTCTAGGAACGATCCAAAGAATCTCATTCACGCCGACAGGGGAATCAGTCGCGAAGTCAGCCCAAGTAGGTCAATTCACATGACAATAAGTGTCACGCAAAGTATTATTTTATACGCACGGAAATGAATTTCAAGGAAAGATACCTGTGGAATGATACGCCTCTGCCCTTTATGAAGTTCTCTATGCAGCCACAAGCTGCACAGGAGACTCGCATTTTCCTTCAGATAAGTATATACTTCAATTTATCGGGAAGCTCCAGTAGAGACAGTGCCAAACAATGCAGCTTTTGCCAAACAGCGCACTCGTTCAACTTCGCATGCGACTTTTGCGCCAGTCCTACCTCTACTGCATTATTTACTAACTATGTGCTCATGACTGCATCATTTATACTGATCGCTCTCGTACATCGAGGACCTTGTTGGGTGTACTTTTGTAGTCTATGAAAACGAATGTGAAGTTTTTACAGCGCAGTATAAACTGTCCTCCTGTTGTTCGGTCTTTCAGACAGAACTACTAACCATTAAATGTGCAATACAGTGGTGTCATTACAACAACAAAAGGATCCAAATACTCAGTGACTCGCAAGCTGCGTTGAAGTCTACACACAACAAATATAATATGAGCCCGTTGCCGTAAGAACTATAGCTCACCAAAACCGCCAGCTCAGCATTTCCTGGATTCGCGGACATACTGGATCAATCGGAAATGAGAGAGATGATCAACTAGCTGCTCAATCAAATCTGAAAGTCATGTATAATAGTTCTCCCGTTATGCTTTGCAAGAAGACAAATCAAAGAACTTACCTTGAATCAATGGAACCTCTTTTTGACCCCTGCTTCAAATGGATCCGTTACTAGAAGAATATATTTTCCCACAGTTTAGAATCGAATTCAGTGCAAACTTTTGGTGCCAAATTTTGAGATAACACAATATATGTCAGGCCATATAAATTTCAAATCATATTTTGAACGTTTTAAATTATTTTGACAGAAGAATATTCTTGCTTTTGTGGGTCTACTCAAACACTTGATCATTTCACATTTGATTGTCCTGTGTTAACAGGAGCAAGATTTGATTTGGGCTCTCATTTGAACTCCAGTTATATTCAGCTTTCTCAACCAGCATACCATATTTTCATACAGAAATGCTGTTAAAAACATTTACTAATTTTCATTAATCTAATCTTTTGTAAACTGGTTCTGTAAATCACCATTATCATGTTTAACCTATAATTGTACATTTCAAATATAACCCTAAAATACTTAGTGTACCATTATATCTGACTGCGAGAATGGATATTTAACGCAGTAAAAATTTTGCAGTAGGACGCCACTTGTGAGGGCGTGATGCTACATAGAGAGCGGGAAGCGAGAAGGTGATTTCCCGAGGCAAGGCGTGGTCATGTGTGACGAAGAAAGGATATGTGAGGAAGAGAGAAAGAGAGATGGGATTTTGTCTGGGGGAGAGACCTGCCATCTTAACAGAGATTTTTAGCGGGAGCAGACAGCCCCACCACATTACGGAAATTGAGTCGTAATTCCCGTAATTGAAGGTTTTTCAGGAAAATAAAAAGATGGAAATGGTTGCTAGAATTTTACGAAGCTGTAGATACCTCTAGGTTTATTAACATAGAATGAGTTCAATAAATATGTACCAAGCAGAACCACCGTGGGAAGCTCTGTAGTGGCCACATTCCGGACTCAAGTTGTTTCTCGGGACTTTCCCTGGCGTCCTTTGGTGTGTTGCCTCATATAAAAGCTGAGTGATATGGGGGGGAGATCATCCAGTTGACGATCATATTGCTGCCAGAACGCGTCGCACGTCTGCCTAGATTGCGCCAGAAACCCTTTGTTCAGAACAAAGACAGTGTGTAATTATTACAGAGCGATAACTTTGATCCAGTGGATAGGTGACTTACAGAGTTACAGGTGGTGGATTTGTAGGTGGCGCGATGTTCAGATACCTATCAATGAGATCGCGTGTGCTTAATGGTATCAGTAACAAAAGAACGCCGTGCTTGTAGACTCGGATAAATAGCGGTAGGAGCGAAGCTCCCGAGGTGCCGAGGAAGTGTGGACAATAGGCTAAGGAGGTCTATATTTATCCTCTGATAGACGGTTGAATCCAAGTTAAGCGGGCATAAAAACAAAATAACCGAGTGGATAGTTTCTTGAGCAGAAAATAGTTTGTGGCACAGTGCACAAGTTAGCGAGTATGCAGTTATACGAAAATGGAGGACGAGGAGTGTGTATTGCAAAGTGTTAGCGCTGTGTGCTAGCTCAACCTAAATAAATGTCCAGAATGTGGCGTTGTGTTTAAAGTGAATATTTCATTGTAGTAAGAAGTCGAGATATTCCGAGGGGAGTGAGGTGCAAGAACTTCAGAACGTGGCTTCGAAGACGCTACCTTGAACGAGGCATCCCTCAAGAAGAAGACAGCACCATGGGCCAGCGGAGCAGGAAGACCGGACTCCAAGAACTGACCCTGGCTGAGACCTCTACCGTGATGGGCTAAATCATGCTAGCCTACCCGGATGGAGAGAGGAGGAGATCGATCAACAATGAGATAAGTGGACCATGAATTACTAGACATATGGTAGAGTTAAGGTGTCACGCAGAGATATTAGAATTAAACGTGTAAATATTAATATGGGATTTGATTGTGGCCCATCAGGTTGCGTATTAAGATTGTTTTGATATATCTAAGGGTAAGAGTAGTTAGATTGTTTTTCTGTATCTTTGTGTAAAGCAGACAATGAGGTAATATTTGTTATCGCGGCAAGAGGTAGTGTGCCTAGTGATACATATTTGTTTGAGTACGATAGACCGGATATTTTCCTTTGGGTCGGTCGTGAAATACATTTTACTTGTAGGATCAGGATCACTATGTGTAATTCCCATTATATTCCAGGGGAAGGGCAGACATACCTGCGTAATGTAAGGTATGCATGCTGATGGTATTTATTTAGTTAAGGGGCTCTATTTACGTGCCTTAGACGGGCGTAAACTATAGCGGAGGCGCAGGTTTTAACGCTATTCGACTCTGTGCTACTCTGTCAAACGTTGGGTTTGAACCTCTGGCCCCCAAGATTACTGTTGACACGCCGCATATTGACGGTGATGGTTTGAGGTGATAATATGGTAGAACACGTTATGTGATTTAACTGCGACCCGTGTGGGTGATTAAATGAAGTCAGGTGCGTATGTGAGATGTGTCTGTCCTCACTCATTTTGTGGCCATTTGCTGCTATGTGTAGAAGCTTGAAAGTCCCTTTGTGAAAGAATGTAGGGTAAGACGTCTAGCGGTAGTTTGTTTACAAGTTTTTTGTTGTTGTGGGAGGGGGCTCCAGACCTGACTGCAGGTCAATGTTCGCCTGCTCTGTATTGGGGTGAGCTCGGCCATTTTTAAATCGCTCTGGAGGTAGGTCATTCTCCTTTGCCAGAGAAGCCTTTTGCAAACACAGTGAGTCATTTATTTTAACCATTTTACCTCCTGTTCCTTTTTTTGTTTGATTCGCATTCTTAGGGTTGCGTATTTTACTAATGTGATCTTGGCACTATGCTACTGTTATGATTGCCATGTTGACACAAAGTTCTGCCTGGTGGACGTGGGTTCACGTCCGTGTAAATAGGATATTGAGGGCGCTAGAGTAGGTTATCTGAGTTTATTTTTATTACTTATTGTGCTGCTAATTTTTGTGTAGATAAATATCCCGGTATGGGAGGAAATTTTTATAATAGCGGTAATCTCTGCGGGTATCCTTAATTCTACCATTATATCATTTTATGTCGCAGACATAGGGATGCAGTTTCCATGTGGGGGAACACATCCGGTCTTTCTTGGTTCACAGATCGACAAACTTCAGCATAACGTCATCATCCAGATTGTATTTTCTTTGTTTTCCTTTTAATTTGTAGATGTGAGCCTTTGGCGCACTTATTTGGGCACTCCAGGTGCAATCATTGTAAATAATTTGAGTTATGAATACAAACTTATGCTCAAAATTCTGATCACAGCGGAAGTGTTCCTCATTTCGTAGTTTAATGTAGTGTATGAGTTCCCCATGATCCTCTCGTCATAAGAACCCAACTATCGACCACTTCTGCCGACTGCAGCTGAGCTGGTGCCCGTATGCAAGAGAAGATTAGCAGTTCGGTATGATCCTGCAGTTTTGAAGTGCCCTGAAGGGTAGATTAGTAAATAGGGTTCATTTGTACTGGATATTCATAATAATAACAACACAGCCTCGGATATCTTGTACTTGTTGACTCTCTTAACCCAGCCTCGAATATCTTGTGCTTGTTGACTCTCTTAACCCAGCCTCGAACATCTTGTGCGTGTTGACTCTCTTAACCCAGCCTCGAACATCTTGTGCGTGTTGACTCTCCTAACCAGCCTCGGACTGATTGTGCTTGTTGGTACTCTTAACACAGCCTCGAATAACTTGTGCTTCTTGGTTCTCTTAACACAGCCTCGGATGGCTTGTGCTTGTTGACTCTCTTAACCCAGCCTCGAATATCTTGTGTTTGTTGACTCTCTTAACAAAGCCTCGAACATCTTGTGCGTGTTGACTTTCCTAACCCAGCCTCGGACTTCTTGTGCTTGTTGGTACTCTTAACACAGCCTCGGATAGCTTGTGCTTGTTGACTCTCTTAACCAAGCCTCGAACATCTTGTGCGTGTTGACTCTCTTAACCCAGCCTTGGACTTCTTATGCTTGTTGGTACTCTTAACCGAACCTCGAACATCTTGTGCTTGTTGACTCTCTTAACCCAGCCTCGGACTTCTTATGCTTGTTGGTACTCTTAACCGAGCCTCGAATATCTTGTGCTTGTTGACTCTCCTAACCCAGCCTCGGACTTCTTATGCTTGTTGGTACTCTTAACACAGCCTCGAACATCTTGTGCGTGTTGACTCTCCTAACCCAGCCTCGGACTCCTTATGCTTGTTGGTACTCTTAACACAGCCTCCAACATCTTGTGCTTGTTGACTCTCCTAACCCAGCCTCGGACTTCTTGTGCTTGTTGACTCTCTTAACACAGCCTCTAACATATTGTTCTTGTTGGTTCTCTTAACCCAGCATCGGATATCTTGTTCTTGTTGCCTTTCTTAACCAAGCCTCAAACAGCTTGTGCTTGTTGAATCTCTTAACCTACTCTCGGACATCTTGTTCTTGTTGGTTCTCTTTACCCATCCTCGGACATCTTGTTCTTGTGGGTTCTCTTAACCCAGCCTCGCACATCTTGTTCTTGTTGGTTCTCTTAACACAGCCTCAGATATCTTCTTCTTGCTGGTTATCTTAACCCATTCTCGAATATCTTGTACCTGTTGAATCTCTTAACACAGCCTCGGACATCTTGTTCTTGTTGGTTCTCTTCACCCAGCCTCGGATATCTTGTGCTTCTTGACTTTTTTACACAGCCTCGGACACCTAGTACTTGTTGGTTCTCTTTATCCAGACTCGGATTCTTGTTATTGTTGGTTCTCTTAACCCAGCCTTGAACATCTTGTGCGTGTTGACTCTCTTAACACAGCCACGGACGTCTTGTTCTTATTGGTTCTCTTAACCCAGCCTCGAACATCTTGTGCTTGTTGACTCTCTTACCACAGCCTCGGACATCTTGTTCTGAGTCGTTCTCTAGCCCACACTCGGGTGTCTTATTCTTGTTGATTCTCTAACTCATCCTCGGACATCTTGTGCTTGTTGACACTCTCAGCACAGCCTCGGACATCTTGTTCTTATTGGTTCTCTAACCCAGACTCGGACATCTTATTCTTGTTGATTCTCTAACACATCCTCAGACATCTTGTGTTTGTTGACTCTTTTAGCACGGCCTTGGACATCTTGTTCGTGTAGGTTCTTTAACCCAGTCTCAGACATCTTGTGCTTGTTGACTCTCTTAACCTAATCTCGGACATGTTGTTCTTGTTGGATCTCTTACGATCAGCCTCTGATATCTTTTACTTGTCCGATTCTCCTCGGCTCATCATTTCACCTGCTTTCGTTTGAAGTAGGCTTGAACCTTATTATTTTTTTTTTTTTTGCTACGGGCTTTACGTCGCACCGACACAGATAGGTCTTATGGCGACGATGGGATAGGAATGGCCTAGGAGTTGGAAGGAAGCGGCCGTGGCCTTAATTAAGGTACAGCCCCAGCATTTGCCTGGTGTGAAAATGGGAAACCACGGAAAACCATCTTCAGGGCTGCCGATAGTGGGATTCGAACCTACTATCTCCCGGATGCAAGCTCACAGCCGCGCGCCTCTACACGCACGGCCAACTCGCCCGGTGAACCTTATTTAAATCAAGGCATTGAGACATTTCGAAAATTTTCACAAATTTTTCAAGTATTTCAAAATTTTTCCGCATCTGGTCAAATTTTGTCACAAATGATATTACAGAAATTACTAGATCTCGCGTAGACAAATGAACACCCCAAGTTGTAAGTACTCCCACGTCGCGGTCCCGAGGCATACTAAATTTTATCGCACGCTCCAAACTCCGACGATGGGATAGGAAAGGCCTAGGAGTTGGAAGGAAGCGGCCGTGGCCTTAATTAAGGTACAACCCCAGCATTTGCCTGGTGTGAAAATGGGAAACCACGGAAAACCATTTTCAGGGCTGCCGATAGTGGGATTCGAACCTACTATCTCCCGGATGCAAGCTCACAGCCGCGCGCCTCTACGCGCACGGCCAACTCGCCCGGTATTATTATTATTATTATTATTATTATTATTATTATTATTATTATTATTATTATTATTATTATTATTATTATTATAGTTTGGAACACGAGTCGTTCAAATGCTTTCTGGCATAGTCTACTTGAACCTGGTACCAGTGAGTCGAGTAAGTATGTCAATGGTGATGAAGGTAATGATAAGCAATTCACTGAAAGTAGTTGTGACGCCTCAAATTCGAATAGGGAAAATGGAGAAAGATAAAGTGAATATTAAATTTAAATTTAAAAATGTTCCAGATGTAAAGTATAGTCACAAATTTTGATGGTAGATTATATATTCACGATTAATATATCCGAGGGAACAAAACAGGCCTGAACATTTATTTGGTTCACGAATCACAAGAGATTCTTGTATTTCGTGAAAACTACAAGTGAAAGCAATACGGAAGGACAGTGTTCAATCGTCCATCACTCCTTCGTACTGGAAATCTGAGTCAGTGACGGACACGACATAGTTCCAGTTAGAAAGTCGTCAAGGCACATTCAAATCCATTGAAATTAGTCCCTGACACGAAATATATTTAGATATTTTTCAGTTGCTAATCACATGAAGTTAAAATTATTTTCACCTAAAATTTCGGATATGCTTGCTCCGGCTTATTTGTGCGAGCAAATATTTTCACAAATGAATTATACAAAGTCAAAGTACACTACTACTAAATAGTTTTCACTCCCCCCTGAAGGAGGGGGCGGGCCTCCTAGACGGTAACGTCAGGAGATTTGTATAGGAGAAGGAGAAGGTGAGAGGGTTGGCGGCCGTGGCCTGTATTAGGAACTGTCCGGGCATTCGCCTTAGTTCAGGAGAATGAAAAACCACGGAAAACCGTTCTTAGGATAGGCGACGGTGGGGACTAGCCTCTTTCCGTTTCTCCAATACAGAGGCGTAGAGCCACGATAGAGCCGTGGCTACTCCTTCTCTGCTCGGTTGGTCGATCGGAGTGCAGAGCTGTCGGACCACGAACTAGCCTCATTTGACTATAGAACATGTGTCTGCGAAGCTGAAAAGAGCTTTACATAAAGAAAAAGCCAGGTTGTAGTGAAACAATTGCAGATATAAAAAGGTAAATATAATTAAAAGCAAAATTTTGTAATTTAATATTTGTTTACTGTATTCTAGAATATGCATAAACCTCAATCATTATTCGCCGAAGAATCAGCTGCCATCACTGCACTCATTGTTTTGATCTCCATCTACCGGTTTGCTTCGAACTACTTCATGATGGCTGGTTTTACGGGTTGCTTATCTAGTGTTGCGGGGTTTGCCCATGCATGGTGCAAGACATATCAGGAACAAATGATGAGGTACTAAAGACTAGAAGTACTGTGATATTAAAGTCGTGCTGGAGTATGTAGCATAAAAAAGAGGAAACGACACCGCACACAACAGGTAAATGCCGTTAAACAAGATACAAAAGCAATGTTTACGACTTTAGATAACTGTCGTATGCATTTCATTACTGAATTTATAACATTGGACTATTGAAGCAGCCAGAAATATCGGACTTTTAAGCTTTAATGCTGCAGTACATTTTATTGATAATTTTGAAAGAGACTTTGGAATAACTACCTGACACACAAACAAAGAACGATAATCAAGCAATAAATAATTGTGTATTTACAATTGGCTTTACGTCGCACAGACACATATACTGTGGGTCTTATAGCTCGATCCCTGCGCAGATATACAAAATATTATCCGCATCCTCTCGTCATCTGCACTTCCTTCTTCAGTACCAACATCCTCATCCACAGATATTGCAACTACATTGCTGTGCAAAACTTAAGGAAGCGATAAATAAAGCAATGTAACATATCAACTACTCAGTGGAAATGAATGAAAGTGCGGCAACATGTTATCAGAGGACTGCCTCACGTGCATAGAAGCATGGCGTGAGGTCAGCGCGACTATAGCGCCAAATGGGTCTGGCCTCACAAAGCGAGACAGTTGAAGGAACCGGACAAGACAGTGTAAGTCAATCAGCGAGCTGTTACGGTACACTGTGGTGGTGTTATTCATTACAACATGGCCCGGAGACAACATTTGGATGACTTCACACGGGGAAGATTCATCGAGAAACTGGAAGAAGGACTAAGTGTGACGAGTGCAGCCGAGGAGTTTCGTATGGCTGACAGCATCGTTTCACGCGCATGGAGAGCATTCTGAACCACAGGCACTGCTACCCGATCGCCGACGGTCAACTACAGCAGCAGATGACCGCTACATTGTGCAAGAGGCAAGAAGAGATTCACGTCAAACAGCGGGTGTAACTGCAACCACATTTAACAGGACTGCAAGGCACACGATTATCACGCTCCGCAGTGGCACGGTGACTGCATAGGGGTGGTCTGTGGTCTCGTCAGTCAGACGACCGGGGATCTTCCAGCCGGCCTTTCCGTGTATTGTTCTCATCGGCTGGTTTACATGAGAGTTTACTATTTCTTTCGTGTAAGCATGTATGAAGTTTGTTTGGCTAAACGGCCACCTATTCACATTGCAACCTCTGACATATAGCTGTGTGTCGTGCATCCATCCGCGCCGGCACCGCGGTGTAGGGATAGCGTGTCTGCCTCTTACCCGGAGGCCCCGGGTTCGATTCCCGGCCAGCTCAGGGACTTTTACCTGCATCTGAGGGCTGGCTCGAGGTCCACTCAGCCTACGTGATTACAATTGAGGAGCTATCTGACGGTGAAACGGCGGCCCAGGTGTAGAAAGCCTAGAATAACGGCCGAGAGGATTGGTCGTGCTGACCACAGGACGCCTCGTTATCTGCAGGCCTTCGAACTGAGCAGCGGTCGCTTGGTAGGCAGTGCCCCTTCAGAGCTGTGGCGCCATGGATTTTGGTTTTTTGTGCATCGTCCGTTTGGTATCTTCCTTTCCTTTTCTTGGACATTCCCGTGAAATCTCATAATTAAATCGTCTCTGACCACAGTTCCAGGCACGACCCATCTGAATATTTTCAGTTTAAATATATCAATTATTTTCGACAACGAATACATCTGTACATTTTATTATTTCTCTCACCGAGCAAAATTGGCTGTGCGGTTGGGGGCGCGCTGCTGTTAGCTTGTATTCAGAAGATAGTAGGTTCGAACTCCACTGTCGGCAGCTCTGAATATGGTTTTACGTGGTTTCCCATTTTCACACCAGGCCAATGTATAGTGTGTTGTGTAGCCAGTAGCACTGCGTTTAAGCCAAGCTGTCTGCACGCAGCTGCTGTATGGGGTGACTGACTTGTGAGCGCAAGTGGAAAGGCCTGCCCATCGGGATTAAAGGTCTCTCAGGTAGTAACGAGTGGGTTTCCTCACTGTGCGAGCTGTGCGAGAAGAACAGAGACTTGTAAACAATGTGTGTGGGTGCATTTATTGGGTCACCCTGAAATAAATTAGAGCAACAAAACAATCGCTGTTTTATTTGTAACAAGACGTTACTAGAAAGTATCAGCTGTAAGATCACCAATTCAAGCACGATCGCTCAAGTAGTTATTACGCGAAAGAAAGACTAACAGAGCAACATTCAGATTTATATTATTCTTATTATTATTACTAATATTATTGTTACGGAGATTCCGTGGAGCAGAAAGAGGTGAAAGAAGGTGCTGGTGGGAATGGGTCTATCTACTATTTCAAGGATTAAGTTAAAACTTTAATAACATAGGTTATATTTCTTTTCCAAAAAACAAACTTAACAACTTTTTACTTAGTGAAATAACAATGACAAATTTGGATATTAAAATAGAGAACCGCAGAATAGGGAATTTAACAATTTTGGGCTTCAAGTCCCTAGTTTACAAATTTACAATTTCGCAAAAATGGTATTATTTACACAAGGACAGAAATCTCCCAAATTCAAGAGCACTTTGATCCAAAGGTTACAAATCTATAGCCTTCCAAAGGCACCCCTCACTATTACAGGAAATTCACAATCTCAGAAAAGAGCTTACATGCTCTCCAATATGAACCAAGGAGAGTGCGTTCCCAATTTCTTACCGCCTACTCAAGGCAATATTACACAAAATCCTACACCTTCTGGACTCTCTAGGCCCTACCTAACATTTACAATTTGTACACAGGGGTATCTTTTACCCAAACTACTGGGCCTTCGTGGAACGAAGAACAGGTTAAATTATTGGCCTGAATACAAAATGAATGGAGGCGTACACTTGCACTCCAAGAAAATGAAAAACCCTAATTGGGCTCTCGGCCCGATGATGCAGAGGCTAATCCCAAGCTACTGAGGTGACTAGAATGGAGGTTAACAGAAAAGAGAAAAGATTACAAAATCATAGTCACCTCAAACTAAGTTGAAGGGGAACTCGAGAGGGTAACGCACTCTCTATTCCCGATTTACAGTTTAATATTTTTATGAATTTTTACATTAGTCGAAAGAAAGTTTATATTTTAGAAAACAGGAGGTTACATAGTTAGAAATTTAAACCTTCCCCTCGTGTAAGTCTGCGGATGTAGCTACAGAGAAATATGACTGGTGGTCATTACCTCGGCTGATGAACTGCCTGGCGAAGAGTGAGGCCTACGGTCTTAACACACACTCTCAGAAATTCGGTGATCAAAAGACAAAGTAGCCTGAAAGGCTGCAGCTTATATATGCCAGGGGACGGTTCAAGAGGGTTCTGGACTAATCCGGACACACCCTCTCAGTATTATTGGCAGAATCAAAAGTTACACCCAAAAACCAACAAGAAGCCTGTGATAGGCTGAAAAAAAATTACAGAAAAAAATTGATTGGACAGACACCAAAGCTAGCGGGAAGAGAACGAAGTGTTGCAAACGTTGAAATATATAAAATATAAATGAAAGTTAATTTACTTGAGAAAACCCATAAACACAAAATTTCTTTCAATAACAAATTATTCCACCTTGCGCCAGAGTGCGTGACCTCAGTTTTTGTGGAGACATCTATGGAAAAAAGTTCAAACTTCTTGGTGTACACCAAAACGAAACAAAAGAAATCCAATCAATTTAAGAAACTTAGAAATGACAAACTTCTCAATTATTCAGTAGTGACATCTTCTGATTAATGTCCCAACTTCATGCAGTAGCAGTTTTCACGTTTTGTTTGATAGATAGAGTTCTTTAAGGCGCTTCTTTTGAATGAGCGGAGTCGAGGTGTACCTCCCAGTACAATTATTATTATTATTATTATTATTATTATTATTATTATTATTATTATTATTATTATTATTATTATTATTATTTCTTTCTTTCGTAATCTGTTTACCCCTCCAGGGTCGGTTTTTCCTTCGGACTCAGTGAGGGATCCCACCTCTACCGCCTCAAGGGCAGTGTCCTGGAGCGCGAAACTTTGGGTCGGGGATACAACTGGGAATGAGGACCATTACCACGCCCAGGTGGTCTCACCTGCTATTCTGAACAGGAGCATTCTGGAGGGATGGGAGGATTGAATGGAAGTGACAGGCAAGGAAGAGGGAAGAAAGCGGCCGTGGCTTTAGTTATGTACCATCCCGGCATTTTCCTGGAGGAGAAGTTGGAAACTACGGAAAACCACTTCGAGGATGGCTGATGTGGGAATTGAACCCACTTCTACTCAGTTGACCTCCCGAGGCTGAGTGGACCACGTTCCAGCTCTCGTACCACTTTTCAAATTTCGTGGCCGAGCCGGGAATCGAACCCGGGCCTCCGGGGGTGGCAGCTAATCACGTTAACCACTACACCACAGAGGCGGACATTATTATTATTATTATTATTATTATTATTATTATTATTATTAATTTTCTTACATGGCGGGCCTCAGACTATGAATCCTGCTATTATACCGAATAATATGACGAAGCACCGTTATACAATTTTGCAGAATAATATGAATAATATGCATCTAATTCCAGTAACGATTTAACTATCTCAATGGCTAAATGGTTCAGCACGTAGACTTTTGGTCCGAGGGATCCCGCGTTCATTTTCCGGCTGGGTTGAGTATTTTTCTTTCATTGGTCAATCCCTATTGCTCGCAGGCTGGGTGATTGTGCCGTCTTCGGTATTACAATTCATCCTAGGTAGGGTCGCATCGTCACAGACACGCTAGTCACCTATCGGACGTCAGCTCGACAGACATACATACACCAGGCTCTCCGGAGGTATTATTATTATTATTATTATTATTATTATTATTATTATTATTATTATTATTATTATTGTGTCCGCCTTTGTAGTGTAGTGGTTAGCGTGATTAGCTGCAACCCCCGGAGGCTCAGGTTCGATTCACGGCTTTGCCACGATACTTGAAGAGTGGTACGAAGGCTGGAACGAGGTCCACTCAGCCTCGTGAGGTCAACTGAGTAGAAGGAGTTCGATACCCACCTCAGCCATCCTCGAAGGGGATTTTCCGTGGTTTCCCACTTCTCCACCAGCAAATGCCGGAATGATACCTAATCTAACGCCACGGCAACTTCCTTCCCTCTTTCTTGTCTATTCCTTCCAATCTTCCCATCACCCCACAAGGCCTTGTTTAGCATAGCAGATGAAGCTTCCTGGGGGAGGCACTGGTCATTCTTCCCAGTTGTATCCCCAGACCCAATGGCTCACGCTCGATGACACTCCCCTTGAGGCGGTGGAGGTGGGATCCCTGGCTGAGTCCTAGAGTAAAACCGACCCTGGAGGGTAAACAGATTAAGAAAGGTTATTATGTCTGTCTGAGTGGCTCAGACGGTTGAGGCGCTGAACTTTTGACCCCAATTTGGCAGGTTCGATCCTGGCTCAGTCCGGTGGTATTTGAAGGTGCTCATATACGTCAGCCTCATGTCGTTAGATTTACTGGCACGAAAGAAACTCCTGCGGGTCTAAATTCCGGCACCTCTGGGTCTCCGAAATCCGTAAAAGTAGTTAGTAGGACGTATAGCAATTAACATTAAAAATTAATTATTAAATATTCTTCTTCTCCTTTTCCTTCTTTCCGATAAGACCTGCTAAGGACCACATGCCAATTTCAATGCAGTTCTTTATGCTTTGTAATTTTCCCTTCCGTTCCTTCCAATATTCTTTCATCCTTTCACTATGCTGTTTCTTTTTGTCCTCAGATTTCTTCTTCAGTCTTCCTTGAAAACCTTCCATACGTACTAACCTCTATCTAAAATTTATAATGATGATGATGATGATGATGATGATGATTATTATTATTATTATTATTATTATTATTATTATTATTATTATTATTATTATTATTATTGTTGTTATTATTATTATTATTATTAGCTGATGTACCCGCGCTTCGCTACGGGATTCTCAGAAAGACTGTCTTTGTGGTTTTCCTACCTGAAGTCGTCAGAAACAATGTAGTGATTAAAAGCAATGTTATATAAAATACTTGGTCAAATTAATAAACCGCTCATTTTCTCACTTTTAACGAACAGCACTAAGGTGCCGATCTAACAGTCCAAAGTTGCAGTGCTGCAATGGCCAGACCTCAGACTGCCGTGAACACTTCTCTGCCATTATTTCGTTAAATATGCACACTGCTCATTCCAATCAGTGCCTCAGGGTAGGAAATGAATAGCTCGAATGCTATGATGAAGCAGTTTGTTAACTATGAGTAGTATCAGAAATGTATCTAACTCTCCAGCTACTTCCCGCCAATTTTCAGGCAGTCTGTTATACTCGGTACGACCGGGTGAGTTGGCTTTGCGGTTAGGGGCTCATAGCTGTGAGCTTGGATCCGGGAGGTAGTGGGTTCGAATTCCACTATCGACAGCCCTGAAGATGGTTTTGCGTGGTCTCCAATTTTCACACCAGGGATTAACGTAGGGGCTGCTTCCTTCCCACTCCTAGCCCTTTCGTATCCCATCGTCGCCATGAGTCCTATCTGTGTCGGCGCGACGTAGAGGAAATTTTAAAAAAAATCTCGGTATTCAGCAGTAATCCCATCTATCGGAGATGAATGGCAACAGAGACACAAAGCAAATCACAACAAACAATGGTCAATGTAATGTTATTGTTGATCAATATTATTAACTTTCTGTATTGTGGGCTTTCGCATTCAATTTTCTTTCGAATTTGTATAATATAAGTCCGTCTTATAAAAATTAGAGCGTAGACTGCAGTTCCTTATTCCCCGACTTTATATACCGATTTTCATTTAATTCTGTTTACCCATTTTGTCGTGACGGCGCTGATATGATCTTAGCAATAAAAATTCATATTCATGAATATCTCCGTTATCATAGCCAGTACGGACAAAATGTATAAGACATAAATGATCGGAAATTTAATACTATGTAGCTTTATTTATAGAGTAATTGTCAATAAGACAACTAATAACACAAATATTCGAGATTTAATTTTGGGCCTTCCCCTAAACTACAATTTCGCTCAGCGTGAATAATGTTATTTATGGCGTAGATTGTAGCAACTTATTCTCCGACTTTGCATACCGATTTTATTTACTATGGGACAACTAATAACAAATATTTGAGAATTACATTTTAGGCATTCCCCTAAACTACCATTTCCCTCAGCGTGAATAAGATTATTTACGGCGTAGATTGTAGCGACTTATTTGCTGACTTTGCATATCTATTTTAATTAAGATAGGACCACTAATAACAAAATATTTGCGAATAAAATTTTAGGCCTTCCCCTAAACTAGCATTTCTTTCAGGGTGAATAAGATTATTTAGAGTTAATATTGTAGCAACCTATTTTAGAACTTTACATACTGGTTTTCATTAAGATAGGACCACTAATAACATAAACATTTGAGAATTAATTTTTAGGCCTTCCCCTAAACTACCATTTTTCTCAGCATGAAAAAGATTATTCATGGCCTAGATTGTAGCGACTTATTCCCGGACTTTACGTACCGATTTTCATTAAATTCTCTTCAGCCGTTTTCTCGTAATTCGTGTACATACCTCCAGACAGACAGACAGACAGACAGACAGACAGACAGACAGACAGACAGACAGACAGACAGACAGACAGACAGACAGACAGACAGACAGACAGACAGACAGACAGACAGACATTATGGAAAATTAAAACATGCATCTCCTTGTTACTATGGGCATGACTGATACAGAAATACCATCCTTTTACAATTTTGAGCAATGTACAGACAAAACTCTTATTTTATATATATAGAATGTGGTGCTATAGCTTGGAATATGCCTAAATTGTTATTCTAGACCAGGCCATACTACTACTACTAAGTCAGCCTCTGCCTTAGGTATGCACACTGCTCATTCAAAACAGCGCGTCAGAGTAGGGATCGAATAACTGGAATACTATGAAGAACCAGTGTGTTACGTACCAGCTGTATCAGAAAATGTATTGACCAGAGGAATGACATGCTAAAGAAGGAAGTGTTCTAACTTCCCGGCCATTTCCCGCCAAAATTCAGTCAGGCCTCAGGCTGTTATACTCGGTACGGAGTTGAGAGGCAGCATAAGAAACAAATAACATCGCAACAAACAATAGTCAACGTAATGTTATTGTTGATCAATGTTAAGCGCTTTCAATAGTGTAGGCTTTCACATTTAGTTTTCTTCCGAATCTGAAATACCACTCATCATAGTCGGTACGGTAAAACTGAATAAAACATAAATGATCGGAAAGTGTATCCTCTGTAAGTTTTGTTATGTACTACTTTTCGATAGGACGAAAAACATAGGTATTTAAAAATTAAATTTTAGGCAACTTTCCCTAAACTACAATTTCTTGAGTTTTTTCTAGTGGCTTTACGTCCAGCGATACAGAGAGGTCTTATGGCGGCGATGGGATAGGAAAGGCCTAGGAGTTGGAAGGAAGTGGCCGTGGCCTTAATTTATTAAGGTACAGCCCCAGCATTTGTCTGGTGTGAAAATGGGAAACAACGTAAAACCATCTTCAGGGCTGCCGACAGTGGGATTCAAACCCGCTATCTCCCGGATGCAAACTCACAGCCGTGTGCCTCTAACCGCACGGCCAACTCGCCCGGTAAACTACAATTTCATCCAGGGTGAATAAAATTGTTTATAGCTTAGACTGTAGTTTCTTATTCCTCGACTCTATATACCGATTTTCTTTAAATTCTGTTACCCCATTTTCTCGTGGTTTGTCGTCGATATGGACTTAGCAACTAAAATACAAATTCATTAATATCTGCGTTATCATAGCCGGCACGGTAAAAATTTATATGCAGTCGCTTAAGTGCGCTCTGTATCCAGTATTTGGGAGATAGGTGGTTGGAACCCCACTGTCGGCAGCCCTGAAGATGGTTTTCCGTGGTTTCCCATTTTCACACCAGACAAATGCTGGAGCTATACCTTAATTAAGGCCACGACCGCTTCCTTCCCAGTCCAAGCTTTTTCCTGTTCCATCGTTGCTATGAGACCTATCTGTGTCGGTGAGACGTAAAGCCAATAACATAAAAATGTATAAGATATAAATGGTCGGAAATTTCATTCTGTATAACTTTGGTTATGTAGTATTTATCGATAGGACCACTAATAACACAAATATTTGAGAATTAAATTATAGGCCTTCCCCTAAACTACCATTTAATTCAGCGTGAATAAAATGATATACAGTCTAGATTGTAGTGGCTAATTTTCCGACTTTCTATACCAGTTTTCAATGAGATAGGACCACTAATGACGTAAATTTTTAAGAATTACATTTTAGGCCTTCCCCCTAAACTGCCATTTCACTCAGCGTAAATAAAATTATTTATAGCCCAGATTGTAGCGACTTATTCTCCGACTTTGCATTCCAATTTTTATTGAGATAGGACCATTATTAACATAAATATTTGAAAATTAAATTTTAAGCCTTCCCCTAAACTACCATTTCTATCAGCGTGAATAAAATTATTTATGGCCTAGATTGTAGCGCCTTATTCCCCGACTTTGCATGCCGATTTTTATTAGATTCTCTTCAGCCGTTTCCTTGTGATGCGTGTACAGACTGACAGACAGACAGACAGACAGACAGACAGACAGACAGACAGACAGACAGACAGACAGACAGACAGACAGACAGACAGACAGACAGACAGACAGACAGACAGAAATTACGCAAAAGTAAAAAGTGCCTTTCCTTGTTACTTTGGACATGACCGATACAGAAATACCATAATTTTCAAATTCTGAGCAATGTACAGACAAAACTCTTATTTTATATATATACTAGCTGATGTACCCGTGCTTCGCTACGGGATTCTCAGAAAGACTGACTTGGTGGTTTTCCTAACTGAATTCAACATAGGTCATTACAAAAACGTCAGTAGGAATGTAGCGACTGAAAGGAATGTTATCATATAAAATACACGATCAAATGAAAAACCGCACACTTTCTCACTTTCAACGAACAGTACTACGGTGCCGATCTAAGAGTCCAAAGTTCCAGAGCTGGAATAACCAGGTCGCAGACTGCCGTGATCACTCCTCTGTCATTATTCCGTTAAATATACACACTACTCATTCCAATCAGTGGCTCAGAGTAGGGATTGTATAGCTCGAATACTATGATGAACCAGTGTGTTACGTACCAGATATATCAGAAAATGTATGAACCAGAGGAATGGCATGCTAAAGGAGAAAGTTATCTTACACCCCAGCTACTTCCCACCAATATACAGGCAGGCTGTTACAGTCGGTACGACCAGGCGAGTTGACCGTGTGGTTAGGGGCGTGCAGCTGTGAGCTTGCATCCGGGAGATAGTGGATTCGAACCCCACTGCCGGCAACCCTGAAGATGGTATTCGGGAGATAGTGGGTTCGAGCCCCACTGTCGGCAGCCCTGACGATGGTTTTCCGTGGTTTCCCATTTTCACACCAGGCAAATGCCGGGACTGTACCTTAATTAAAGCCACGGCCGCTTCCTTCCACTTCCTAGACCTTTCCTATCCCATCGTCGCCATAAGACATATCTGTGTCGGCGCGACGTTAAGCAAAAAAAAAATAAAGATGGTATTCCGTGGTTTCCCATTTTCACACCAGTCACACCAGGCTGTAGCTTAAAGCCAAGGCCGCTTCCTTCACACCACTATTCATTTCCTATCCCATCGTCGCCATAAGACCTACCTGTGTCGGTGCAACGTCAAGCAAATTTAAAAAACCTCGGTACGCTGCAGTAATCCTTTCTATCGGGGATGTGAGGAAACAGAAGACAAAAAACACATCACAACAAACAATGGTCAATGTAATGTTATTGTTGATAAAGTTTATGAGCTTTCTATATTGCAAGCCTTCACATTAGTTTTCTTTCGACTCGGTGATGTTAGGGTGTCTTACAAAATTATTTATATCGTAGACTGTAGTTCCTTACTCTCAGACTGAACATACCGATTTTCACTACATTCTGTTTACCCATTAACTCGTGACTCGGCGCTGATATGGACTTAGTAACAAAAATCCAAATTCATGAATATCTCCGATTATATGCGGTACGGTAACGATGTATAAGACATAAGTGATCGGAAATTTAATAACTTCTTACATAACTACTACTAACTTACGACATAACTAAAGTTATGTTAGTTATGTAGTATTTATAGATACGACCACTAATAACATAAATAACTTATTTGAGAATTACATTTCAGACCTTCCCCTAAACTACCATTTCACTCAGCGTGAATAATTTTAGCCTAGATTGCAGTGGTTCATCACCCGACATTACATACCGATTTTCATTAAATTCTCTTCAGCCGTTTTATCGCGATGCGTGTACATACATACATACATACATACATACATACATACATACATACATACATACATACAGACAGACAGACAGAAATTACGGAAAAGTAAAAAATGCATTTCGTTGTTACTGTGGACATGACCGATACAGAAAATACCATTCTTTTCAAATTCTGAGTAATGTACAGACAAAACTCTTATCTATATAAATAAAATTGTTTCTGTTTGTCTGTTTGTCTGTCTGTTTGTCTGTTCCACCATCACGTCGAAACGGCTGGATAGATCTCAACCAAACTTCATATTTAGAGTATACTGACCCCGGGGAAGGTTTCGATATGCATATCATTTTAAAATCTTTGAAAAGACGGGGGTTTTATAGGAAAAACGGTTTTCCTCCATTTTCTCTTATACTATTATAGGCAAAATATCGAATTTGTCGTATAAGGACGAGACAAAGCTCAATTTAATCCTCTTGACGCAAAGAACAAAACTCGGTAAGCCCTACGGGCCCGAAAACCATGTTTTAAGGCCCTAAAACCAACCGTTACGGAGATATTGGCACCACACTACCCCTGCTCTAGGAATCGGATAAAGAAATGAACTGCCGTAACCATGGCAACGTCAGCTCCAGGATTCTAGAGCAGTGAGATTATGGATGTACGTTTGGGCATAGCTGTCAACCAAAATAGGTACAAATAAGACTTAATATCTGGGAAAAAAATATACTGTTGTGTAAGGCACTCATAGGACTCCTTTGGGCGGGGATGGAAAGGGGGTGAAGAACGAGTGTAAACATCTATATAAATAAAATTGTTTCTGTTTGTCTGTCTGTTTGTCTGTTCCACCATCAAGTCGAAACGGCTGGATAGATCTCGACCAAACTTCATATTTAGGGTATACTCATCCCGGAGAAGGTTTTGATATGCATATCATTTTAAAATCCTTGAATAGACAGGGGGTTTATAGGAAAACCAGAATGGTTTTTCCACCATCACGTCGAAACGGCTGGATAGATCTCAACCAAACTTCATATTTAGAGGATACTCATCGCGGGGAAGTTTTCCATATGCATATCATTTTAAAATATTTGAATATATGGGGGGTTTATAGGAAAATCAGAATGGTTTTTCCACCATCACGTCGAAACGGCTGGATGGATCTCAACCAAACATTGTATTTAGAGTATACTAATCCCGGGGAAGGTTTAGATATGCATATCATTTTAAAATCCTTGAATAGACGGGGGGTTTATAGGAAAACCAGAGTGGTTTTCCCACCATCACGTCGAAACGGCTGGATAGATCTCAGCCAAACTTCATATTTAGAGTATACTCATCCCAGGAAAGGTTCCGATATGCATATAATTTTAAAATCTTTGAATAGACGGGGTGTTTATAGGAAAACCACAGTGGTTTTCCTCTATTTTCTCTTATACTATTGATTTTCTGTAAACTTCGTTTACCGTACGTGAAACGTCTCTTCATTATAAACAACTTTCGTTATGTTCATAATTTACCTTACTCTTCACATGACGGAGAAATTTACAATTTTCTGCTGGTATCATGCTCTGCATTTAGTGACCGACAGACCGACAACGAACCTACAGGTTACCATGGCAACGTCTCTGACTGCATGCCAGTAGGGAAGTAACGTATTGCCATTTTCCTCATCATGCTTTTAAATTCGTGGTTGTTCCTTGGGTAGATGGCAAGAGAGGCATCAATCGGCTCATCTGCGGGATATTGGCGGAATATCGTTGGAGGTTATAACCGCCCTCGAATAGATTAAGTAATAACACCATTAGTCATCTTCATATTTGTTTACCTAAGAATCACTGAACCTAAATTTCTCCTCTGTTAGCGCTTTATTATATCCATAACTCACGGCATTTATTTATTTGTCGTTATCCGGCTGTCCTCAGTTATAATCCATTTTCTATTAGTTTCAACATTCTTAACTGTATTATTTTCTTCCTTAATTACGCCGTATGTACGTGAATGCTAGAAACTACTGGATGCATTTCCACCAAGATTCGTATTTAGAATACACCTGTCCTTGATAGGTTTCAGGGCAAATATTGTTTCTAAATCCCTGAACTAACTGGGGGTTTATACGAAACCGAAACAGTGATTTTGCACTTCCAAAAAATATACACAACAAAAGTTTATGGAAGTCTACCTACCTTGGTAGAAATTAATGTCTAAACCTTTTTTTCTCATGTGCATCATTTCGATACGAGGATCAATAAGGGGGATATCATTAAAGGACCGTTTTTCTGTACAAGTCCCATCGGACTTAACTCACGAGCGGGTGCGTGTAAAGCGTATTCCTTACAACTTGAAAACTACTGAAGACATTCGAAACAAAATTTATATTTAGCATCCACCTGTCCAAAGGTAGGTTTTAAACGTAAATAACATTTCATGTTCCGGAATGGACTGGCGGTTTATAAGGAACCGAAATGGTGATTTTACTCTTCCACAATATATACAGAACAAGACCAACCTGACTGGAAATCGGCCAAACCTGATGGAATTCCACCTCTAAACCTTTTTTTTTCATGTGCATTTTTTCGTCAGGAGGATTAATAAGGGAGATATCATGAATGGTCACTTTTGCAGGTTAAGTCCAGCGGACATAGCCCAAAAGGTGTTTTACATGGAGCAGATTCCTTATCTATATAAATCAAATCGTAACGACTGTGTACCTCTACACTGACTATTTTGGCGAAATTTTCGTACAGCTTTCCGTTTAAGGGGTAATAATAACAATCTCCATAATTTTTGATTTCCTGAAAGTCCTAATTTTTACCCGCCTCGTCCAAAATCCACATTGTGGCATAATCTGCCAGAAGAATAAGAAGATAATTGAAATTTGACAAAATTATACGTTTTAGCCTGTAACGAATGAAAAATCCTATATCATTAAATTTTTCATTTTTTATCCCCGAAGAATATCGAAATATGCAGGCAATTTTAATGATGGTGCAGACCTTCGGAAATTCCTATCACGTAACGGATTGCACAATCTCCGTTCAATTTGGAATGATCTACAACCTTGGTCTTATGACTTTATGCCGTATCTGTATCCCTTTTACGTTTGATTTTTCTCTATTAATCGATGTTAAGTCAATTTGGAATTTTCACATGCATTATTCATACTTTCAATTACTTATATGAAATACAGAATCATCAAACTCTTCACGAAAATTGGCCCACTCAGTAGCCATATGTGAGCCAAATGCTACGTATGTAGCTGTCACATTATTATCCGAAAAGTAATGTAATGTGAGATGATCTTACAAAACCTTTACCCTGTTCCACGTTTCTAAATCTGACCCAAGAATAGATGACATATCATTGGACCAGCCATTTAGGCCACTAAATCCGGCGTGTCTTATGGTATAATCCTTTGTCGATATGACGTATGTTTAGTAGCAGTTAATCTGTAAATGAAGGTCTTCAATATTGTAAACACGCATATACTTTCGTATGTCGATCTATATATATTCACTGATGTCGATTTAGCGATCGAGAAAGGGTCGGTCTGCTATTGTAATCAGTACTCCCCACACCGACTTTGACTGGCAGTAGGAAAGGGTTCCTTCTCCAACTCCTGTGTAACTGTCATTAGTAAGGAAGGCCTACAATTGTAATGAATAGTTCCCTTCTCGATTTGACTTGCAGAAGGTAAGTGAGCATGCAGTTTTGTTTAAAACTCCCCTACCCGATTGTGTTTGGCAGTAGGCAAGGGTGCCCGCCATTATAAAGAAATGTACTCATCTAAAATGTGACTGGCATTAGGCATAGTGGCCTGCTATTTTGATGGAAACTCACCAACTTGGTGTGACTGGCAGTACGCTGGCTGGCAGTAGGAAAAGGGGCCTGTCATTATAATGATAACTGCACAACTCAATTTCGAGTGATAGTAGGGTAATTGCCTGCCATTATAATAAAAACTGTAATCTGTCTGGAGGTAGGAAAGGGGGGCTGCCATTTTAACGAAAACTCCCCAAATAGATTCTGTCCGCATAGTAGGCAATGGGGCCTGCAATTATAATGTAAACTTCCCAACCTGATTGTGAATGCCAGTAGGCAAGTGAGCCTGCCGTTATATCACAAATCCGTAACAAACACTTTACATTGGAAACGTACGGGGACCTCCCCATGCTCTTTCTCGGATAACGCTAAGAGACATGCAATTTTAAAACTATCTTATTTACTGCATGTACACTATTTACTTCGATATTCGAATACAATGTAGAATACCGTACCATGGCAACGTCAGCTCCAGGATTCTACAGCAGCGAAATTATCTATATAAATAAAATTGTAGGGGGTCCGCTGTCTGTAATTTCTTTTGTTTTGCCAATTTTTCAGATATTTATCCGTTTTAGGTCAACTCAAGACCGAATCGGTGGTTTTTACGTTTCGTGTCTGTTTGTTTGTTTGTCTGTTTGTCTGTTTGTCTGTTTGTCTGTTTGTCTGTTTGTATGTCTGTTTGTCTGTTCAACCAAACTTCATATTTACAGTATACTTATCCCGGGGAAGGTTTCGATATGCATATCATTTTAAAATCTTTCAATACACGGGGTGTTTATACGAAAGCCATCACGTCGAAACGGCTAAATAGATCTCAACCAAACTTCATATTTAGAGTATGCTCATCCCGGGGAAGGTTTCTATGTGCATATCATTTTAAAATATTACAATAGATGGGGGGTTTATAGGAAAACCAGAATGGTTTTCCTCCTTTTTCTCTTATACTATTGATTTTCTGTAACCTTCGTTTACCGTACGTGAAACGTCTCTTCATTATAAACAACTTTCGTTATGTTCATAATTTACCTTACTCTTCACATGACGGAGAAATTTACAATTTTCTGCTGGTACCATGCTCTGCATTGAGTGACCGACAGACCGACAACGTCCCCCTGTGGGTGGGGGCGGTAGAATAACAAGAGAGGTGTCAATCGGCCATTCTGCGGGATAATGGCGGAATATCGTTGGAGGTTAGGCCTATAACCGTTCTCGAACAGCTTCAGTAATAACACCATTAGTCATCTTATATGTTTACCTAAGAATCCCTGCGCCTAATTTGCTCCTCTGTTACGGCTTTCTTATATCCATAACTCACACCAGCATAATTTATTGAGGGGCATAAGTAAGAGCAATACATTCACTTGGTATTTACATATTTGTCGTCATCCGGCTCTCCTCAGTTATTATAATCTATTTTCCATTAATGTCAGATTTCTTAACTATTATTTTCTTCCTTAATTACTCCGTATGTATGTTGATTGATTGATTGATTGATTGATTGATTGATTGATTGATCGATTGATTGATTGATTGATTGATTGATTGATTGAATCCCAGCAGAAAGGCGTAATTGTTCAATACAATCCTCCACATTCGGTTGGCCTCAGGAACGGCATACGATCTTAAAATTGGGCCAACTCCCGAGATCTCTCAAACATAAGAACACAAGTCGGATGAGAGAAGAGAGTGGTGATGGTGCTGATTTTTGTTTCAAGAGGAACTACAACGGGGCAACCATCCTATATTAACAGTAATCAGTGACAAAAATGGAGGAATCCGACTCTTCCGAAATTAAGTTATCCGCGAAGGGCGTGGAAATGAGGCCTTGAATGTTCTTATGCCGTCGGAGTCTGCAAAGAACAAGAATAGACCACGGAAGTTCGGATAATATAGCTAAAGTGAGGAGCGTGGCATAAGTAAGTGCACCTAAAAGGGTCCGTGGTCGCGAGCCCACCCTGCCAAGTTAAGGACCCCTGGGGCGATTTCAGTCACCTGTTACGACAGGCAGGGAATAACCCGGATGTATTCCTCCCCCCTCCCCTCCCACCTTCACCACGCAACAGGCGGTTCACAGAAACGAACTACGATGCACACGCTACGCAAAATACAGTAGGTCACTATATACACCAACAGCAATATAAGGAAAGAAATTACGTACAGATGTTACATGGAAATCTTTCCTTTATAAGAGAGACAGCTATAAACAAAGAAATAAGATACACGTGCGGTTGTGTGCTACACAGTCACGGTGCTCCTGTGGGGAAAACCAACATCTACTGTCGTTCTCTATATGCGATTTTCTATTTTACGCAATAAAAATATCACACGAGAACACTTTAACGTATTCTAAAAGCAACTTTATTATCGCTACGAACTTATCCTGTCAGATAGAAGAAAACATTCAGTGCCTCTCTCGGAATACAAAAAAGAAAACAATCGCTCTCTAAAACAATCTACATAGAATTTATACATGTTTTACATCAGAGATCTAATGGTGCTGTTCCTTGACGCCATATTGGAAATCTGTGTGCCGTACGTCCGCACGTTATACGTCCATGGACACGAAACATAAATATAATAACATAATAATTTCGGCTCATCATAAACCTTCAAAATACCAGTATTGAAGGTTTTATCCTAATTAGGATACCTGTCCTACGACACTACTGCGCAACCAATCTGGGCCACCCGTGAGTCACAGGCAACAGCTACTTCGGTCAGCTTCAGCAGTCTATATCATCCATGTCGATAAGCGTAACCGAAATCAATATTGCTCTGAGCAAAAGGAACTTGACTGCTTAATGGTATTCACACTGGTGGCGCTTAGTTCTTCTCTGTATTACATTGTTACTTTCTAACTGAGATTGTTAACATATCTATGTGAGTGTTCATGTCAGTTATTGCGTTTAAAAATATCTGAAATATTGTTTCCTGTTTCAGAAGTGTTGCGACGGTACGTTAATTTATTTCCACTTTAGAAATTTTCGGATACTCTAATTTCATTGGGAACCACTGCATCTGAAATTCTTTTCTGGGCGGGGTTTGTGGTTGTTATTTGGAAGCATTTTGCGGCCTTTCCCTTTCTTTTGCCGATATCTTCATTCTTCGAAGTATCGGATCTCTTTCAATTTCGTTCTGATTAGTGATAAGGCAGGATTGTTGAGGAGTTGTCCTTCCTTTTGAAACAATCACCAATACGGCCATTTCAATTCTGTTGCTGATTGCGATTTTTAACCCCTTTGTGGACTTTATCTTCCTTTTCCGATATCTTCATTCTTCGAAGTATCGCATCTCTTCATATTTCGTTCTGATTAGTGTTAACAGAAGATTGTTGCGCATTTGTACTACCTCTCGAAACAATAATCACAACTACCTCTATTTTGTTGACTATTACCCCTTAGTACTTCCTGCCTTCCCAATTTCTGCTCTGGGAGGGGTTTCTGTTTTTGATATTTTCGAGCTCATTGCGGCCCTTCCCTTTATTTTGCCGATAACTTCATTCTTCGAAGTATCGGATCTCTTTCAGTTTTCTTCTGATTAGTGTTAATAGAGGATAGTTGCCCCGTTGTACGTCCTGTTAAAACAATAATCACCAACACCACCGTCACCAACAGAAAATAATCACCACCACATGCACTTTGCTGCCCATTACAGAGTTACTGATTGGGTTTCGACACTTTTGTGACTGTTCCTTTGACCATGCCTGCTAGGAAGCGAATTAACATTGGACGGTCCATATCAAAAGCTAAAAAAGTTAAGATATTGAGGGCTTCCGAGACTGCTTCAGACCGCGAGGCCAGACTCAATGCAGACAGACTGAGGAAGAGCACTCACCGTGATTCGGAGAGTGCTTCTGAGCTCGAGGCCAGGCTTAGCTCACAGAGAGCACGCCAGTCCACATCTAGGGCGTCTGAGACTGCTTCAGACCGCGAGGCCAGACTCAGTGCAGACAGACTGAGGAAGAGCACTCACCGTGATTCGGAGAGTGCTTCTGAGCGCGAGGCCAGACTCAATGCAGACAGACTGAGGAAGATCACTCACCGTGATTCGGAGACTGCTTCTGAGCGCGAGGCCAGGCTTAGCTCACAGAGAACACGCCAGTCCACATCTAGGGCGTCTGAGAGTGCTTCAGACCGCGAGGCCAGACTCAGTGCAGACAGACTGAGGAAGAGCACTCACCGTGATTCGGAGAGTGCTTCTGAGCGCGAGGCCAGGCTTAGCTCACAGAGAACACGCCAGTCCACATCTAGGGCGTCTGAGAGTGCTTCAGACCGCGAGGCCAGACTCAGTGCAGACAGACTGAGGAAGAGCACTCACCGTGATTCGGAGAGTGCTTCTGAGCGCGAGGCCAGGCTTAGCTCACAGAGAACACGCCAGTCCACATCTAGGGCGTCTGAGAGTTCTTCAGACCGCGAGGCCAGACTCAGTGCAGACAGACTGAGGAAGAGCACTGACCGTGATTCGGAGAGTGCTTCTGAGCGCGAGGCCAGGCTTAGCTCACAGACAACACGCCAATCCACATCTAGGGCGTCTGAGACTGCTCCGTGATTCGGAGACTGCTTCTGAGCGCGAGGCCAGGCTTCGCTCACAGAGAGCACGCCAGTCCACATCTAGGGCTTCTGAGACTGCTTCAGACCGCGAGGCAAGACTCAGATCGCAAAGATTTAGACAGATGCGTTTAAGAGAAACAGAATCAGAGGATCAGCGGATGGCTCGAATGGAGCATGACAGAGAGCACCATTCCCTCACACGCGAAAACCTAGCTGCGGAGGAATATTCTCAGGCGTTAACACAACGACGAAGTACCTACGCATCGTTAAACGAAATGCAAAATGTCCAGCAGGAAGAGAAAAGACAACGTGCAGCAGAAAGACGTTCATCAGAGACCACTGATGAATATCTCAGACGGTTAGATGAAGATAGAGTGAGACATGCCAATGTTAGAGAATTACATTCAACGTCAATTGAATCTAGGTGTCCTAATATGATTCCATGGCATGAAAAGCAGCGAAGTGCATTTGCTTATAACCCTCTTATCGACTACCATCCAAGAGCCCATATAGGGTCTTTGAGTAAAGTGTGCCCTTTCTGTAGGGCTCTCAAATGGAAGCAAGAGCCAGAGGGAATGTGCTGCTCTTCCGGAAAAATTAAATTAAATCATCTAACTCCTCTACCGGAACTTCTTATTTCTCTGTTAAATGGGACGCATACTGACTCTCGCCATTTTCTTCAATTTGTGCGAGCCTACAACAGCGCATTCCAAATGACAAGCTTCGGAGCTACTAAAGTAGTGGAAGGAAATTTTATGCCAACATTCAAAATTCAAGGACAAGTATACCACTTAATAGGTTCACTTCTCCCTGCAAACAATGAAAATTCTAAATATCTTCAAATATATTTCATTGCAGACCACAAAGCACAGGTAGATCAAAGAACAGCAATAATACCAAATTTAAAAACCCATTTAGTTAATGATTTGCAGGGCATGTTACATGATGTGAACCCATATGTCAAGGAACTGAAGACAACTCTAGAGACAATGCCGGACGGTGACACCCACAAGATTGTGATCCACGCCGACCGAGTTCCTGCTGGTGAGCACAGAGGCTGTTATAATCAGCCGACAACAAACGAGATAGCTGTCATATTGGTTGGACACGAATGTGATAAGCGAGACATCGTGCTTCGGACAAGAGACCAGGGCCTGAGACGAATATCTGAAACCCACCGATCATACGACGCTCTTCAATATCCCCTGATGTTCCCTCGTGGAGATGATGGCTACCACTTCCTACTGTACCACGTAGACCCACGAACCGGAGAACTAAAGACCCCTCTCAAGAAAACATCTTCTCTTCAGTTTTATTCTTATCGTATAATGATAAGACAAGGCGAGGTAAACTACTTACATTGTTACCGTCAACTGTCCAATCAGTTCTGGGTAGACATGTATGCTAAAATAGAGACTGAAAGGTTAGTCTATATCAGAACACACCAAAGGGAATTAAGGGCTGAGAGCTACATTCACCTTAAAGACGCCCTGAGGAAGGACGAGGGTAACATGGCAGATTTGGGACGGTTAGTCATTTTACCGTCCACTTTCACTGGAGGACCCCGATATATGCACGAGCGATCTCAAGATGCACTCTGTTATGTGCGAAAATACTCATGTCCAGATCTTTTTATTACAGCTACAACTAATCCAAAATGGGAAGAAATTGGTAATGCCGTATATAATGGTCAGTCAGCGAATGATCGTCACGACATTATTACACGTGTATTTCACATGAAATTAAAATCTCTCATGGACTTACTAACCAGAGAACAAATATTTGGGCCAACTCTTTGTTTTATGTACTCTGTTGAATGGCAAAAGCGTGGCTTGCCTCACGCCCACATATTATTATGGCTTGAGGACAAGATACGACCCGTCGATATTGATAAGGTTATTAGTGCTGAATTTCCAGATCCTGATAAAGATCCACAGCTTTTTAACATAGTTAAATGTCACATGGTCCATGGACCATGCGGATCTTTCAACGTAGGCTCACCATGTATGAAAGGTGGACGATGCTCAAAACGATACCCACGAGCATTCGTCAATGAAACTGTCACAGGGAACGATGGGTACCCATCCTACAAGCGCAGGATTCCTTCTATGGGTGGCTTCACTGCACGCCTTATGATAAATGGACAGGATATGGAAGTGGATAATAGATGGATAGTGCCATACTGTCCTGTTTTGTCTAGGGTATTCAAAACACACATCAATGTTGAATACTGTAGCAGTGTTAAGTCCATCAAATACATCTGTAAGTACATCAACAAAGGAAGCGATCAGGCAGTCTTAGGTTTGCAAGACAAAAATGATGAAGTGTGCCAGTATCAGAGCGGAAGGTACATATCCAGCTCAGAAGCAGTTTGGCGAATTCTTTCATTTCCTATCCATGAAAGGTATCCTCCAGTAATGCATTTAGATGTTCATCTACAAAATTTTCAAAGAATTGTCTTTACTGCAGAAACGGCTCATGACATAGTAGAAAATCCACGTAACACCACCTTAATGGCATTCTTTAACTTATGTCAGACAGATGATTTTGCTAAGACACTGTTGTATGAAGACGTTCCCTCTTACTATACGTATAACAAACAGCAAGGTACATTTGTAAGAAGAAAGAAAGGAGTACCTGTGGTAGCATTTTCGGGCGTTAGAAAGCAGCACGTAATTAGCCGAGTGTATGCAGTCCATCCTAATAATTCCGAGTGCTTCTATTTACGCATGCTTCTGTTCACTGTCAGGGGACCAACATCCTTCACTGACCTTCGCACCGTCAATGGCATACTTCACCCTACATATCGGAGTGCATGCAAAGCCCATGGGTTACTCCTGGATGACTCTCAATGGGAAGAGACACTGAAGGAGGCGATAGTTTCACAAAGCCCAGCAAAACTTCGCCGGCTTTTTGGCATATTGTTAGTCTTTTGCAGTCTCTCTGATCCGTTGGATCTGTGGAACAAATATAAGGAGAGCCTAGCAGAAGATTTCTTACGACAACTTTCCCCCTGTAACGACGGTACTGCTCATGAAATGATCGCCCATGTGGAAGACAGATGTCTTCAAGACCTCGAAGAATACGTTCTATCGATTGGCGGTCAGCCTTTGAACATTTACGGCCTTCCTTCCCCTAGATCTTACAAACGTTAAATGCTGACTATCTCAGGGAAACAAATTACAATAAAGAAGCGTTAAGGTCTTTTGTTCTATTAAATGAACCAAAACTTACAGATGAACAGACTGTAGTATATCGGGAAATATTAAACTGTGTTAGAAATAAGGAAAGTAGAATGTTTTTCTTAGACGCTCCGGGCGGAACTGGAAAAACATTCCTGATTAACTTACTGTTGTCTAAGATCAGACAGGATAGTAAGATTGCTGTAGCAGTAGCCTCTTCGGGGATCACAGCCACTCTTTTACCCGGTGGCAAAACTGCTCACTCGATGTTTAAAGTGCCTATAGATCTTGACTGCACAGAGTCACCAATATGTAACATCACAAAACAAAGTAACATATCCAAGGTTCTGCAAGACTGCAGTCTTATAATTTGGGATGAATGCACTATGGCTCACAGAAAGGCGATTGAAGCAGTTGACCGAACGCTGCGGGACATCCGAAACAGTGATAACTTCTTTGGAGGTGTCCCTATCCTCTTTTCTGGTGATTTTCGTCAAACGTTACCGGTTGTTCCAAGAGGGAGCAGAGCAGATGAAGTGAACGCTTCATTAAGGAGATCATCACTTTGGCCAAATATCAAAAAACTGTCTCTGACACAGAATATGAGGGTACATCTAGGTGGTGATGAAAACATACATACATTCACTGAAATATTGTTGTCGATTGGGAACGGCTCACTGGGAGACAGTAACGGGATCATTACTCTTTCTGATGAATTTTGTTTGTCGCTTTCTAACCTTGAAGCTCTCATTTCATCGGTGTACCCGGACGTAGAAAATATTAGGAGCAAACCCATCTCATGGCTCTGCTGCAGAGCGATCTTAACTCCAACTAATGAACAAGCGGCGTACATTAATTCGACTATCCTCACAATGTTCCACGGCGAGGAGACAGTTTATACGTCTGTCAATGAAGTAATCAACTCTGACGACGCAGTTCACTATCCTCCTGAGTTCCTGAATTCTATAACGGCTCCGGGGCTTCCATCGCACGAAATTACCTTAAAGATCGGCGCACCAATCATACTCATGCGCAATCTCAGCCCACCTAATTTGTGCAATGGGACAAGACTTCAGGTAAACGCCCTCCACAAACATGTGATAGAGGCAACTATCATGACTGGATGCGGTGAAGGAGAGTCAGTTCTTATCCCGCGGATACCACTAATCCCAACCAACTACCCGTTTGAGTTCAAGCGTCTGCAGTTTCCAGTCAGCCTCTGCTTTGCGATGACTATTAATAAATCCCAAGGCCAGACGTTGAGTATTGCTGGACTTGACCTCAGATCACCCTGCTTTTCCCACGGGCAACTGTACGTCGCATGTTCCCGAGTCAGCAGCAGCAAGTCCCTGTTTATATGTGCACCAGAAAATAAAACACGAAACATTGTTTATCAAGAGGTTCTTCAATGACTCTGTTCTTCCTTCGCTTCAGTACGTGTACTGGTGACAAATTAAATGAAATTGATCCCATAAACGAATAGACTCCTAATTATGGGAAGATCATCAGTGTTACTTAATTTTTCCAAGCACACTGTTGATTATCTGGAAGTAGAAATGGGGGCATGCCAACATAATGAAAACTGGCCAAATCGACACTGACTGGGAATAGGGAAGAAGACCTACGTTAAAATGGGAATTCTCCGAATTGACTGCGATTGGCCCTAGGTAAGGGGGTCTGCCCTTAAAATGAAAACTCTCGAGCTTGATTGACACTGGTGGTAGGCAAGGGGGAGTGCTATTATAATTAAAACTCCTCAACTCGATTGTGAATTGCAGTAGGTAAGGGGCTTGCTATTATAAAAATCCTTCCCAATTCGACTATGACTGGAAATAGGAAAGGAGATCGGCCGTTATAATAGCAACTTCAAACTCGACTGTGACTAGCACTGGTAAACTCTACCAGCATTGATGATGAAAACTCCCCATTTTGAATGTGACTGGTAGTAGGCAAGGGGAACTGCTACTATAATTAAAACTCCTCGACTCGATTGTGACTCGCAGTAGGCAAGCGGGACTACCATTATAACCAAACCTCGCCAATTACACTATGACTGAATATAGGAAAGAGGGCTGTGGCTATCGATAGGCAAGTGGGCCGGCCATTATAATGAAACCTGCGCAAGTCCATTGTGACAGGCAATAAGAGAAAGTATGCCTGACATCATAACTAAAGGGTGTATTCTGCCCGAAGGCAGGTCCGAACCTCCGTAGAGGTGTGCCTGAGCCGGAGTTTACGTACGGTAGGGTGGCCAGTCCCTTTCCGCTCCTCCATTCCCTTAACCCCACCCAACAGCGCGTGGCAACCCATCCAAATCTTGACCACGTCCAGTGTTGCTTAACTTCGGAGATCTCACAGGATCCGGTGCTTCAACACGGCTACGGCCGTTGGCTGTCATCATAACCAAAGCTGCTCAAATCTACTGTCTGTAGCGGTAGGGAACCTTCCACCTCGACTGTGACTGGCAATAGGCAAGAGGATCTGCCACTGTAATGAAAATACCCCACGTCGGTTGTGACTGGCAGAAGGTAAGGGGGCCTGCCAATATAATTTTAACTCCTCAACTCAATGTTTTTCGCAGTAGACAAACTGGAATAATATTACAATGAAAACTGTCCAACTTCGTTGTGACTGCCAATACGCAAGGGGGCCTGGCAATATAATCAAAACACGATAACCGGAAATAGGAAAGAAGATCTGCCGTTATCATGGGAACCCCCAAATTGACTGGGTTTGGCAGTAGCAAGGGGACCTACTTTTATAACCCACACGCCCGAACACATTTTTGATTGGTAATAGGCAAGAAGGCTTGACATTGTCATGAAAAGTCGCCAACTTGATACTAACTGGCCATAGGCAAGCGGAAATGCCATTTCAATGAAAACTTCGCAAATCAACAGTGACTGGGGATAGCAAAGACGACCTATAATGATAATGGGAACCTTGAAATTCGATTGTGACCGCCTGCCCACCAGTGGGCCTGCCATTATATTGAAGAACCCTAAATACATTTCGCTAACAGTAGACAAATGGGCCTTCTTTTCTAACCGAAACTTTCCAACTCATCTGACTGGGAATAGCAAAAATGATCTACCGTAATAACGGAAACCCTCCACCTCGACTGTGACCGGCACTAAGTAAGCAACCGAGCTCGATAGCTGCAGTCGCTTAGGTGCGGCCAGTATCCAGTAATCGGGGGATAGTGGGTTCGAGCCTCACTGTCGGCAGCCCTGAAGATGGTTTTCCGTGGTTTCCCATTTTCACACCAGGCAAAAGCCGGGGCTGTACCTTAATTAAGGCCACGGCCGCTTCCTTTCACTTCCTAGGCCTTTCCTATCCCTTCATCGCCATAAGACATATCTGTGTCGGTGCGACCTAAAGCAAATAGCAAAAAAATAAGTAAGCAGAACTGTCATTATAATTAAAACTCCCAACTCGACTCTGACTTCTACTCGAACTCCCCAATTGGACTAATACTGTCGGTAGACAAGTCCGCTTGCCATTATAGTTAAAACTCCCCAACTGATTATCATTGGAAAAAGGAAACAAGATATCCCATTGTAATGGGAACTCTCCAACTCGACAGCGACTGGAAGTACACACGGTGGCCTGGCATTAAAACGGAAAAACTCCATCACGTTTTTGATTGCTAACACCCAAGGCCACCTGCGATTTCATGATACTTCCCCAACTACACTATGACTGGAAATAGGGAAGGTATTTTCATTATAATGGCACGTTCCCTTTACTACTGTCAGTCGCAGTCGAATTCGAGTGCTATCATGATGCCGTGTCATAAGAGGCGACTACAAGCAACCTCAGGGGCTGTTAAGTAGGGAGTATGGGTTGGCGATCGCGGGGCCTTAGCTGAGTCCTGACATTGCTTCTGTTTCCTTGTGCTAGGCTTCTCACTTTCATCTATCCTTTTCGACCTCCCTTGGTCAACTTTCGTTCTATTTCAACTCGCACGGTATTACGTGTGGAGGCCTTTCATTTTCACGCCCTTTGTGGCGAGGGGGGGAGTGATATATACAAATAATCGAAAATAGTGTCGAATCCATAGATTTCGGGGTCACTGACATGAATACTGACACTTCGGATTTTTTAAAGTTCAACTTCAGCCCCCTTTGCGGTGGGGGCGTACAAATATAACCTACTATGTGGAAAAAGTACTGTGGGAGCAAGACGCCCCTAGAACCCCTCGGTAGAGGGGTGAAATATAATATATATATTAATAAATTGAAGTCGCTTTGGAGACTCACCTAAGGGTCCGTGGTCGCGAGCCCACCCTGCCAAGTTACGGGCCTACTCACTGCCTTTACAGTAATTTACGGAGGAATCCGTATACAATGTAGAGTACCGTAGCGAAGCACGGGTACATTTGCTAGTTTTATATATATAGATTTATCGATACGACCACTAATAACATAAATAACTTATTTGAGAATTACATTTCAGGCCTTCCCCTAAACTACCATTTCACTCAGCGTGAATAAAATAATTTATAGCCGAGCTTGTAGTGGTTCATCACCCGACATTACATACCGATTTTCATTAAATTCTCTTCAGCCGTTTTCTATTGATGCGTGTACAATCATACAGACAGACAGACAGACAGACAGACAGACAGACAGACAGACAGACAGACAGACAGACAGACAGACAGACAGACAGACAGACAGACAGACAGACAGACAGACAGACAGACAGACAGACAGACAGACAGACATTACGGAAAAGTAAAAAAATGTATTTCCTTGTTACTGTGGACATGACAGATACAGAAATACCATTCATTTCAAATTCTGAGCAATGTACAGGCAAAACACTTATTTTATATATAGATTACATTTCAGACCTTCCCCTAAACTACCATTTCACTCAGTGTGAATAACATTATTGATAACTTAGATTATAGCGACATATTCTCCAAATTTGCATACCAATTTTCGTGAAGACACGACCACTAATAAAATAAATATTTGACAATTAAATTTTAGGCCTTCCCCTAAACTACCATTTTTCTCAGCGTGTATAGCCTATATTGTAGCGACTTATTTTCCATCTTTGTCTAGTGATTTTCATTAATACACGACCACTAATAACATAAATATTTGAGAATTAAATTTCAGGCCTTCCCCTAAACTACCATTTCACTCAGCGTGATTAAAATAATTTATAGCCTAGTTGTAGCGGTTCATCACCCGACTTTACATTCCGATTTTCATTAAATTCTCTTCAGCTGTTTTCTCGTGATGCGTGTACAGACAGACAGACAGACAGACAGACAGACAGACAGACAGACAGACAGACAGACAGACAGACAGACAGACAGACAGACAGACAGACAGACAGACAGACAGACAGACAGGCATTACGGAAAAGTAAAAAATGCATTTTCTTGTTACTGTGGACATGACCGATACAGAAATACCATTCTTTTCAAATTCTGAGCAATGTACAGACAAAACTCTTATTTTATATATATATATATATATATATATATAATTACTAGTAGTAGTAGTAGGCCCAGTAGTAGTAGTAGTAGTAGTAGTAATAGTAGCAGCAGCAGTAGTGGGTTGTAAACCTGCTGAGTGGCCTAACTATCAGCTCCAACGTTCCACTTGTCCAGCTTATTGGCTGAATGGTCAGCGTTGAAGTCTTCGTTTCAGAAGGTAGCGGGTTCGATTCCTGGCCGCGTCGAAGTTTATAATCAATACTGGTTAATTCTCGTGGATTGGGTATCGAGGGTTTGTTCTCATTCCTGCTACTCACACATCACACACAACAATATCCTCCACCACAACAATTCGCAGTTTCACATACACGGCAGATGCCACCCATCCTCGTCGGAGGGTCTGCCTCACAGTACAATGCCAGCATCAAGTTGGCAATAGTTACACGGAATTAAATCCTTCCAATATTGTCTAGCAGCGAAAACAGAACTCCACTGGACAAGTTTTATAGCAAAATTAAATCTGACGTATAACCGAGTAAACCAAGTGAGGTCTTTAAAGTGCTAATACCACTGAAATGTAGTGGCAAAAAAAAAAAAAAAAAAGTGTCTACCCTTGAAAGATCGACTAACTTTGCCGAGTTTAAACCCGAATTGTTGGGAGGATGAGTCGGACACATTAGCTTTGATCCATTGAGACAGATATTATTATTATTATTATTATTATTATTATTATTATTATTATTATTATTATTATTAGCGAATAAAATAAGCCCACTAAGACTACGGAAAGTACTTAGAGGCGTGACTTTGTCTTCCTTTGCGTCCATACTTTTTATATTTATTTACTGTGGGCCTCCTGTCTGCGTTCAGACCAGGTTATTCCAATCTTCTTCTCTTATCAGCTTGCCATTTGTGAATTTTGGATCTGAAGATTACCCGGTTTTGGACATCTACTAGTGTAGTTCCTGTCTGTTTTAGATAGATTTTGATACCACCAATCCATTTCATAGTGTCTCTTTTGGATTTTTTTCCTGGTTTTGTAGAATTCAACTCTTCGTTTTGTATGTCTGAGTCTATTCTTTTAATATGCCCATAGACTCTTAACCTACGTTTTCTAATATCACTGTGAATATCACTGTGCACCGTTTGATTCCCTGTTTGCCTCTGAGTCGGTATTACCCATCTGTCTTATGATTTTGCGTTCCTTTTCTCAGTGTTTTCAGTGTCTGCTTTCCACTTCAAAATTAGCGTTTCTGGTCTATAAAGACATTCTGGTTTAATGATTGTATTGTCTTAGTTTTGTGTCCTTGTAGATACACTTTCTTTTGTAGATATTTTATGTTAGTCGGTATGCAGTTTCCATCTTTTGGCATCTAATTTCGTTAGCTTTAGTTTCTAATTAATTTTCTTGAATGGTTTCACCAAGATATTAAATTATAATATTCGTTTAATTTTGCCAGATTTTGTCTCCATCAGTTTTGGTGCTTGTTCTTTGCAGGTCATGTATTCTGTCCTTTTAAGAGATATCTGGACGCCGACTTTTTTATGCAGTTTCTTTCAGGAGTTCAATCTGATTATGGCTGTTGAAATGTCTCGATTTAAGATTACTAGGCAATCTGTGAATGCTAGGCAATTTATCGTTAATTAACTGAAGTGATTGGCTGATGAATTTGGAGGACTAGTTTCTGTTTGCGCCTTTCTTGTATTGGGAGATTGGAGGAGAGAGTCCATATCCCTGTCTTATCCCGTTTTGATTTCCAATTAACACTAACCTCTTTCATTGCTATTTCTTGTAGTTTGCGTGAATGTAATTAATCATTGTGGTTCGTGAAGCAGTAGATGCACATGCATGGGCTAGGATATCGGTTTTATTTTTACATCATCCAGAAGCAAGGCAATTAACTTCCTCATAAACCTCCTAGCGTTCAGAAGATAAAGCGTATTATATTGCCTTGAATTGTGTGATACGGCGCATTTCTGAGTAATGAGCCGAACGAATAGTGGCCAAGGACATGTGAATCGTCTATTTGCAAACAACCTCATTAGAGACTTTTGTCTTTCATCGTTCAGTACGCAAGCCTCTATGAATTTACGTAACACTCCCATATTCCTTTATTTGTAACTAGCTCTTTGGCATCGTTTAGTTTCTTGATTCTTATCTTAACCCTTAAAAATGCGTAATTTTTTAATTCATTTTAAATATGGTGGGTTTTCATTCCAAAAATAATAGATTGTTACCAGAAAATATTTAGAAAAGATTTATCAAAATTAATACTTTTCTATTTATTTGGATTGGTCAAAATGTTGAGTTGTGAATGTTCTACGTATCGCTATATGCAGAGCTTTACGATTACTGCAGGTACTGCTACACTTCAATCTTAGGGATATCCTGGCTCACGAATTCTCTGAGGTAAAAAACATCAACGGCACACTAGCCGCCAGCGTTTTGGAAAGGTGTAGCAATCCAACTGTAACGGTTCAAATCCCGTTACAAGATGATATCTGTATTATTATTATTATTATTATTATTATTATTATTATTATTATTATTATTATTATTATTATATTATCTGTGAGGTTACTATTATCGTATTATTATTATTGTTCAATTCAATTCTGCAATGCTTGTCGCTTGCGTGATTGTAGTCAAATTGTTACGTATATATGTGTGTGTAGATAAACACTAAAAACATGTACAGTAAGAGTTGCTGTATATCAGATGTGGATGTAGTGTGTGCAATAACTTCTGACTTTGTAATATTGCGAAATACTGCTGGAGTACTACGAGTCATTGCTACGTCATCGTGAGCATTTAACGGTGAGCTCACTTTCTTGGAGGTACCTAGGGTGCCGCCGGTGGTTTCACCATAGGGTGTAACATTCGTCGCGAGGTGGGAGTAGATCATAATTATTTCTGGAGATTGCGTAAGTGTGTCAACTAACGTCTATATAATGTGGCGGCATATTGTAGCGTCAGTCATTATTCAGTTGGAACGAGAGGCCACAGTTAGTCATTGAATGAACGAGATGGAGAGGCGTCAGTCAGTCATTGAGTCAACAGGAAGGAGAGACCTCAGTCGGTCAGTTCAGTTAGAGGGATAGACTTGCCATGAAGTCATATAGGACAGACTTACCAAGAAGTCATCTGAATGATGAAGAAGAAGAAGAAGAAGAAGAAGAAGAATAAGAAGCAGTCACATGGATACTTAGTCATCAGAGAAACAAAAAGATACATCACCAAATTAGGCTTGATACATCTACAGCAAATACCAATTCAAAGGAATACGTCGTAATTACACTCAAAGTGTTGAAGGTATAGTCAAGTGAACCAGTGAGGGATAAATTTCGTGTATAATTGTTTAATGTCCGGTCAAGAAGAATTCAAATTCATGCCTAGTTTCTTTCAGTTGCAATGTCATAATTTCATATTCACATCTGTTTTATCGCAGCAAGACTTACTATTTTTTCTATACAATTTAAAGAATATATTTTGTTCGATCAAATTAATTTATTGTTTCATTTTTAGAGTAGAATGATATAACCTCAAATTTAATGGGGAAACCAAACGCCAATCTCCTTTTCCCAGAACTTATATGGTATGTTGTCAAAAGTAAGCTTATTACCCCACACCCTCTTAGTAGAAGACACTTACATTGTGACGCCGCAAAGTGGGATTCGAATAAATTCAGAATTGTTTTGAATGACAGTATATCATAGGTTCATTTTGGGAAGAGTATGCACATTTACGCTAACGGAATTATTACCAGTAAATGTGAGGAGTGTAATTTTCTTATATATATTTGTATTTTGGTGGCATGTCAAGGGATTTGAAGAGGGAAATTAATTTGAGATCGCGTACTATTACTAGGGAACCAAAGATGGACAAGGAAGACAGTGACAAGTTATGTGACGAGGAGGTCATTGCTTCTAAGAACATTCAAGGTGAGGTTCGGAATAGGGAGCAGGTGAACACGATGGAAGGTTCTCAGGTAATTCGGAAAAGTGCAGAAATTGAGAAGCACACTGAAACTCGAAAGGAAGTCGCGGGGGGTGTTGAGCCAGGATCTTTTTAATTTACTGATGGCCAAAATGGACGAGTTTGAGGAAATAATGAATAATAGTATCGAAGAGTGTAAGAAACAGTTTGAAACTGGAATTAGAGGGAAGGAATGATTAGTATTAGTATCGATAATAGAATAAACAGATGGAAGAAATGAGTAACTCTCTATGTGGCAAAATGGATCAAATGATTAGTAGAAAAGGAATATTTACTTACCAACAATTCCTTACTACAGGGAGAAATGTCAGATAGAGGAAATCGACATAGTAGGTCTAATGATTGGAGCAAGGGGAAGGATTCCCGCTTTTGCAGCTAAATTCTGGAAAAAGATGTCTCTGCCAGTTACAACGTTACGGGAGATTGCCATCATAGCCTTAAGGGGCTCACTGATAATTCTAAGAAATCACTGTTACAATTAGGTTACCTTCAACATTTCTCAAGTACAGTATATCTATATCTCTCCAAAAAATAAATGTAAAAGTATGCTTTGCCGCAAGGCAGCCTCTGCATGAGAGGAAGTATTTCATAAAATAAAATAATGAAAACTGTAAGAGATAAATTGATACTAGAAATAAACAAATGGAAGAAATAATTGGGAGTAGAAACGAAAATTTTAATAAACAGATTAACAGTATCATGGAAAAAATGATTGATAGTAGGAACAGTGCAATCATTAGTAATATAGATACTAAGATATTAGAGATAAATGATCAAACATCTAAATTAGAATCTAAGTTAGAAAATAAGCTAAATGAAGAGAGTGTTGAAATTGAAGGTGAAATTGAGTTGGATCGGAGCAATTTTCATATTCAGACCGAACAAGTCAAGGTGTTAGGAACTTTCTCAAAACTAATGAGCCCACTGCTACAATGGGGCGAAACGCTGGTAATTCCACGATTGAAATGCCTAAGGAGCTTAAATGTTTTCATCATTTGCAATCTATGAAATTAAATTGTGGTTTCCCTCTGGGAACCTAATTTTTTATATAAATACCGAAGGTAGGTATTTATGCAAGTGGAGGCATATGCTTCCCCTAGTGCACCGTCACTGCATTGTCCTACATAAGAGGCTTGCAGTGAAAGTAAAAAATAGAAGATTGCTCATTTTAATACATTAGCGACACCTAGCGAGTTCGTCTGCAAGGCAGAAGTAAACGGACACACTTGTAAAATCATAAAGCAGATATAACAAGCAAGTATATTCTCCTTTGTACATATGCAGTGTTGTGCATTTAAGGTGACACTCCGGAGATAAAAAGTTTTACCTAATGCATGGATTTTCAAGAAATTTTGTGGGAATATCACCTGCATAAAAGTAGAGATATTGAGAACATTTCTCTCGTATAAAATTAATACTTTTTCCAAAGCTAATTTTTGAAATTTTTAATTCCATTTTTTCATGAAATTTAATTAACATGTTAATGTAAATTCGTAATTAAAAGCACTACGTACCGATTTTTATGTACATACTTTATATAAGGAGATATATCGTACTAAAATTTGTGTAATTTTCACGTTCTAAACGTTTGGAGTTAAAAATCCCTACGACTTGAAAAAAATCTGAAATAAAAAATTCCATACGCAGGTTTGTTAATATAGCTGTGATAAATATACCATACAAATTTTGTTAGATTTGGCGGAATATTGTGAGAGAGAAATGGGCTTTAAATGTAAAATTACAATTGGCAAACACAGCATCATCACAGTGATACATTTTTTAATTTAGCGGAATAACTTCGTGGCAGAAAAAAAGAAACTTAATCCTTCCAATTTCAGTCATTAAAAAATTTCACCAACATGACTAAAATATCGACTTTGTCTCCAGAGTGTCCCCTTAAGTGTTAAATGATTATAAATTGAGACTGTCCATTGTCTTCTTGGTCTCCCTTTGATTTTCTTAACCTCCATGGCCAAGTTCATTATACTTCTAGGGAAACTATTCTCCTCCATTCACCTCAAATGACCCACACCACCATCGCCGATTCATGCATATCGCTCCATCCCTCGAGTTCATCCCTAACTTAGCCTTTATCTCCCCTTTCCTGCCTTCATCCCTTCTCTAGATCTACGAAACATAAGCATAACTGTATATTCTCGTAAACAATAGCGTTTATGTTACCACCTCTATTACTTGTAACTTACAGTATGAATAAAATATCCTGAGCACACCCAGCTTTCACTACCGTACAGAGAAGATGATCTGAAAACAAACATGTGTAAAGACAGTTTCGTCCGTGAGCTGACATTTTTTTTTTACAGAATACTGTTGATTGAAAATTCAAGAACAATGCATTAGCTTTACTGCATCTTTATTCGATTTCACTTACAATACTAACATCCTGGGAGAATACACTCCTTAAATACTTGTAGTGAACTTTCCCAGTTTTGTATTCCCACATTTTTTCCCTACTGACACCACTTTAATCTTGGAAATGTAATTTTTATTGTCATATTCACTGCACCTGTTTTCATGTTTCAGATTATTAAGCTGCAGGCTTTCAGAAAAGTCTGCCATTAAGACCAAGCCGTCGGTACATCCAAACTGCGTACTGTATTTCCATCTAATTGAATCACTCCCTGCCACTTAATACCTTTAACTAGGTGCACAATGAAACCCATGAACATAAAAGATGAAAGATTACAACATTGTTTAATCCCGTACGTACCTTGAACAAAACTCATTCTATCATCATTTCTCACAGTACACGCATCGTCAACAATATGTCTTGATTGCTTTTGATAATCTACCCTTAATCCTATAATACCTCCCTACGGATATATTTTCCCTAAGAAATCTGTCATATGTCTTCTCTAGATCTATGAAGCATAAACATTCCGACAAAAGAGTAGCGTTACAAAAATGTTGCAAAGTTTGGGCCGAGAAGACCTGGGAGAAAGGAGACGAGCTGTTTGACTAAGTGGTATGTTCCGAGCTCTCAGTGGAGAGATTGCGCGAAATGACATTAATAGACGAATAAGTTTGAGTGGTGTCTTTAAAAGTAGGAAAGATCACAATATGAAGATAAAGTTGAAATTCAAGAGGACAAATTGGGGCAAATAGTCATTTATAGGAAGAGGAGTTAGGGATTGGAACAAAGGAGGTGTTAAATTATTTTACAATTTCTTTGCAATCATTTAAGAAAAGGCTAAGAAAACAACAGATAGGGAATCTGCTACCTGGGTGACCGCCCTAATTGCACATCAGTAGTGATTGATTGATTGATTGATTGATTGATTGATTGATTGATTGATTGATTGATTGATTGATTGATTGATTGATTGATTGATTGATTGATTGATTGATTGATTGATTGATGACAATGTTCCAGCTTTGACCGGAAAGTACATATTGCAAGGCAACTGAAAAACGGTACTTCAGATTTGCTGCCACTAAAAAAGGCAATTCAGTATTAATTCGAGATCACCCTCAGTATAGAATGGAAATATGTGTAACGAAGGTATTCGTAAGATAATAATGTTATTATGATCAATCCAAATATCATATACCAAGGTATAAACAGTAAAGAAGAACTTAAGATAAAAGATTTTGAATTTTTATTGCAGAAATATTTTGGGGCTCAATGGTAATATTCAGAAGTGATGAAGTTTTATAAAGAACTCATTGATAATAACCCTCTATAAAAATGGGGAAGATACATATGGCCACAGTGTGAATTTTGGAAGTAATGTTTAATTTTGGTTCATTCCCTATAAGTACATATCAAAATTTTTCACAGGAATTAGTTCTTGCAGTTTCCTTGTTAAATATATAAAATCTTGTAGTTTTTGGGTTACTTCAATTTATTGTTAACCGTCCATCTCCATTTTTGAAATTTAAATATTCCAAATAATTACCACGAATAAAAAGCGGTATTATGTTACATTCATGAAAATGTTTTATATAAATTATAAAGCGAATGGACCGTATGTTTTTTGAATTTTATACTTGTTTATTTACACACACATTTTATTTATACATAATACCTACACATGGAAAATAATAACACACTTCAAAATATGGAAAGCATGAGAAGTAAAACAAAACTCAAACAAACAAAAGGCATCTTCGCTATTTCTGCATGAAGAGAATGAATTAGTTTTTCTTTGAATATCTGACTGATGATCAAATTGAGACTATACGGTAAGCAATAATTGTAAAAATCACACAAACATATATTTTACTTGTATAGAATCTTTCGTGATAACAGAATGTTTTAAGGTTCTTCCATATTGTTCTCCAGTCCCTCGTACGATATTTCTGCTGCATACAAGGGATGAATGTGCGTTCTTGAAGAAGAAGTTCTTAAACCGATTGTGTGATATTCGAAGTAGGAAGTATTACACTGTTTTGTGTCCTGCGAATTATTACTGCCATCTCCTTCCTGAAAAATACTTTAATTGCCTGACTGTGTCGTATAGAATTAAAGAGTAGGGGACTGCATATAAACATTATCAAAGAGATCACCAGAATCCAGCTTATCAATCATACGTTTAACCAACAAAGCTTAAAACTTTCATTCTCTTCCGTTTCTTTTTCCGAAGGTGATCCAGGAAACCTGTGAAAATAATGTACAGTATATAAACTTCTTCCAACAAAGGTTAAAATGTGTCGCTCTGGCGGTGAGCTACAACAAACCGTAGAGTTTAACTGTTGAATTGGGCTCCTTTTCACTGAAATTTTGCTGTATTCTGTTGAAATCATTATCCACCCTACTCCCTTTTATGATATGCATTTATTTTTTGCTTTTGATATTTGTTTTACGTCGCACCGACACAGATATGTCTTATGGCGACGATGGAATAGGAAAGGAAGCAGCCGTGGCCTTAATTAAGGTACAGCCCCGGCATTTGCCTGGTGTGAAAATGGGAAACCACGGAAAACCATCTTCAGGGCTGCCGACAGTGGGGCTCGAACCCACTATCTCCCGATTACTAGATACTGGCCGCACTTATGCGACTGCAGCTATCGATCTCGGTGCATTTATTTTGAACCTACCTCCATACCACTCCTGCACTTCCATATTGGACTACGCGATGTTCTAGTGTATTAAGTTGTTCACATTCAGGACATCTATCCTGCAGAGTAAGTCCATGTTGCTTCAACTTTTCGGCCGAGGAAATAATCTCATTCAAGTGTGGGGAAACTCTGAAATGTAAGTCCTATGTTTCGCAAAACTTCGTGTCAGCTTAGTAGCGTCATCTACTTACTCTGCTGTCCGAGTCCGTGTATGTGTTATAATATTACTGGTATGTCATCACCAGCCAGTTGATTAACCGCCTGGTTTGTGTTTACTTCGTGGCGGCTAATCACGCGTACAGTAGGATGTTTCTCTATAACACGCATTCGACGGAGGTGATATTTGGGCCTCAGATGACTGGGCAAATTATACCAGGTCCAAATTTATCTGTTACTAGCTACATTACACGGCGCTGCCCGGGCACTTACCCTGAAAACTGTGGATTCGACAATAATATTCGTCGTTTTCGATTGCCTTAATGTCGTCCCCTCCGCTAGGAGTGCTAGGGGTGTCTTACCCCACATATATATCTTTTAAGATAGTATAGTAAGTCATGTGTTCACCAAGTTTAGTTGACAGCTATGCTGGATTATAACATATACGTCCATAATCATGGTCTTTTTGAACATTCTTCCCCCCCCCCCTTTCTCAACTATCATTCCGACTGGGCCTGAACTATGACTTAAACGGCATCCAAGGTGTCACGGAGATATGGAAGACCGGCGAGTTGGCCGTGCGGTTAGGAGCGCGCAGTTGTGAGCTCGCATCCGGGAGATGGTGGGTTCGAACCCCACTGTCGGCAGCCCTGAAAATGGTTTTCGGTGGTTTCCCATTTTCACACCAGGCGAATGCTGGGGCTATACCTTAATGAAGGCCACGGCCGCTTCCTTCCCATTCCTAGGCCTTTCCTGTCCCATCGTCGCCATAAGACCTGTCAGTGTCGGTGCGACGTAAAGCAACACACATACATACATTATCATAATAGACTGTTAAGCGAATTGTAGTCCCACGTTGTAATGTAAATTGGATAAGGTGATACAACTCTCCTAAAATGTTAAGACGACAAACTACCTGTTTTTCTACTCCAAAAATTTCTGAGACCTCTATTAGACAACATTGCTTCGAACCACTCAAGTAGATGAGCGAGAGAGTTTGCAAACTTGATACGAGCCCCTCAGTAGGAAAGTTTTAAAACTTTAGTGACCTATCCAAGCCAAAGGAGCACCGCTCAATAAATACTAACAAAAACATTCAGCTCCAATTTTTAGGACATAATTTACTTATTGACATATTCGGCCAGGCGAACACAAGGGGGATCAAGAACGTAATCTTAGTCGTATAACTAGGATGCCGTCAGTTTTCATGAGTGCATTTCAAGGCCTTGTAGTATAGCGTAGGCAGCGATCTAAACAAACTTGAACTGGTATACTGCAAGATAATTTGGCATTTAACTGTTAGATGTCTCTATCATCGTTTTAATTGCTCCTCTATTGGGACGAACTCCAATTATTGTATAAAGAAATATATTTTTTGCAGTTGGCAAACCTTAGTGTTTGAGGATTGTTTTGTTTATGTATCAACGTTGTCAACACTTCAGCTTCTTCAATAGTAATCAACCTATCAGAAATTTGGAAATATTTTCTCTAGTCAGTTCAGATTGGGTGTGTACAGGAATCCAGCTTAACAGTAAAGAGTTCTGGAAGCTTCCCCTTAAAAATACTACAAAAGATGGGCGCTTTAGGGAGGTGTGGTCTGAATTGCTCTAGTGTGAGGAGGGTTTATTGAAGTGAACCAGGAGGCAGGGGCGCGGGCGGCGTTTGGAAGATCCACCAACTCAAGGTAATGGCAGAATTTTCATAGCTATGTGATTGCTCTTGCGCATACTTTGTGGGGAAGGTATCAACTTGATTTTTTATTGTAAAGTTTGTGGTTTAAATGTAGAATTTTGGGTAAGTTTTTGGACTCTATCCTATTCCCTACTGGGAAACATGTAATTTAAGGGAAGAAAAAGTGATTACCCTCTGTTGGTTCCAATTCAACTTGGCATAGGGTGACGAATGTTTCTAAACCTCTAAATTTCTTAATACTTATTCGGCATTAACGTTTCTCATTTAGTCACCCCGGTGTAGTATATCACTAGCCTCCGTATCCTTGGGGCATCAGCCCACTTAGGATTTTAACTATTTCTATTGCTTCTGGTGTGGTGTTCCCCTTAGAAACAGTAAGTTATAAACTGTTGATCAATAGATAAGCCCTCATCGAGTCTACTTGGTGTAAATACTTTAATTGAGGACAACCAATGTGTTATCAGGTGTAACTTAAGTGCGCCATAAGAAATTGATGACTCTGTGAGTCTGGACCATGGTACCTTTTGGAGCTCAGACTCCTATGTCGTATAAATGATCGGTGAAAAGTAGGCTCTTTGTAAAATATTGCTCCTGTCAAGAGCAATAAAGCTATTTTCTATATAAATTAAAGAAACTATTAACAATAATTGTAAATTGTGTACTGATTTTCGGACTTTTAAGTCCTTGTTGTTGCTAGAGCTGACGATCTCATTAATATTGTTGCTATTCATTCAGATTTTCTATTTTTCATTCTTTCAATTTAGAAAAAAGGAAAGAAATAGCATTTCCAAATTTTTTGCGTTAAATTCTGCTCTAGTTAATTCTCTGTCCACCCATTCAACACTAACGCATCTTATCCCTCTACGATCCACGATATTACCTTAACATAAACTATCATAAATAAGTACATTATGATTGTTGTAATGTGTTTCTGTGATTGTTAAGATTAGATATTTATAGATAAATTGAAATAAAGCAAAAAAATAACTTTATGCACTAGTGGAACTTATCCGTTAGATTTTATACGTTTTTCCTTAGCTTACTGAAAAATGTAACTATGTATAAATGGCGAGGTTTGCAAATAGACGTCTCACATCCCATTGTTTTATTCTCTCCACAGGTATTCCTGCATAGGTCTTCCTCTTGACATTTGCCGAATTAATTTTGTACAAAAACTACGTCAGTCATGATTGTTATGTTTCCGATCCACTCACATCTTGAAAGACGATGTTTTTTAATACCGTGTGCCAATAAATTTACCTGCGAATGTCGAGTTATAGTCCGGATACTTTGTAAACGTCCTTCTGAATGACCGACGGGGCATGGTCATGTAGGTAGTGTGGGAGGCCTGATTAGCGTGCGCTCCCTCTTGCCGGTTCGCTACCTCTTAACTCGCTTGTTGACCCGTTGTGTTCAGCCACTGCGTACAGTGCTTAGCACGATGTGTAGACGAAGACTTGGCTGCGAGAGGAGTGGGAGACGAGGCAGTTCTCTTCGATTGCCCCTACCCACTTGCGCGGCCGATTCCCGCAGGACGTTTACAAAGTATTTGGACTATAGTATATTGTTTACCTAATTCAGTCTTACTACAGCGTTGAGTGGTGACTTTACGGAGACCAGACGTCCCGTTTTTAACGGGGCTGCACTTTCCGACTGTCCCCCATGAAACTCAAACTGGACACTAAAATGCCCCTTTTTATAAATTGCGGTCCCATTTGGACCCTTTCCTAATTATGGCATGATCGCAGTGGTCGTAGAAGCTTTGAAAGTTAAATACGCGGAAGGCTCTGCTAACGTACGCTAAGTAACCGTCAGATTCGGAAATCGAATATCTGTACGCTGCGCGATTGACAACTGCAGTAGGAACTGGATTATCCGGAACGATTGGAACCAGGGGACATCCGAATAAGCAAAAATCGGAATAATCTAATTCAAAATGTTAATAAAATAAATAAATGAAGGCATGTATTCAAAATTATGAACATTTAACATTAACATACAGCAGAATAAAGCGTTTGTGAACAATTGTGAAGCTTCAGAGGTTACGTAACATGTCGATGTAGAAAAACAATGAAAGAAAGAAGGGAAAAGAGCTCTCATCCTTTTTCTTACAAGTTGCTTTACGTCGCACCGACACAGATAGGTCTTATGGCGACGATGGGACAGGAAACGGCTAAGTATGGGAAGGAAGTGGCCGTGGCCTTAATTAAGGTACAGCCTTTGCCTGGTGCGAAAGTGGGAAACCACGGAAAACCATTTTCAGGGCTGCCGACATTGGGGTTCGAACCCATTATCTCCTAAATACTGGGTACTGCCCGCACTTATGCAACTGCAGCTATCGAGGTCGGTACTCCCTTTCTTTGATATACCGGGTGAGTTGGCCGTGCGGTTAGGGTCACCCAGCTGTGAGCTTGAATCCGGGAGATAGTAGGTTCGAACCCCACTGTCGGCAGCCCTGAAGATGGTTTTCCGTGGTTTCCCATTTTCACACCAGACAAATGCTGGGGCTGTACCTTAATTAAGGCCACGGCCGCTTCCTTCCAACTCCTAGGCATTTCCTGTCCCATCGTCGCCATAAGACCTATCTGTGTCGGTGCGACGTAAAGCAAAAAAAGAAAAAAATCTTTCTTTGATAAGTCGAAACTTGATGCTGCACCGTGAGGGGGACAGCACAGCTGTATTAGCTGCCCTAACAACAAACGGTAAAAATGTCGCGTTAAAAGATCAAACATTTTTGGAGGAAATAGTTTCTTCAGAAAAGTATGTAAATGATGGCATCATAAGTGGTAGTGCAGTTTTCAGTTCTGTGATCAAGTCAACTGTATTCCTGCAAGTTCTCATGTTATAAGGCAAATATATCAAAGTTTATAGTTCTTAATACACCTGAGTGGTATATTTTGGAACAAATCAAGGTAATTTCTAGATGATTTTAAGTATTTAGGATGTGTGTTCTCCGAGGATGGTAGTATAGTAAGTGAGATTGAATTAATGTGTAGTAAAGCTAATGCAGTGAGCTCGCAATTGCGATCAACAGTATTCTGTTAGAAGGAAGTCAGCTCTCAGATGAAACTATCTTTACATCGGTCTGTTTTCAAACCAACTTTGATTTACGGGAGCGAAAGCTGGGTGGATTCAAAATATAAGTTAAAAGTAACAGACATGAAAGTAGCGAGAATGATTGCTGGTACACACCGGTGGGAACAATGGCAGGAGGGTGTTGGGAATAAGGAGATAAAGGCTAAGTTATGAATGAACTAGATGGATGAAGCTGTATAAGCAAACCGGTTTCCGTGGTGGGGTCTTGTGAGGTGAATGGAGGAGGATAGGTTACCTAGGAGAATAGTGGACTCTGTTATGGAGGGTAAGAGAAGTAGAGGGAGACGAAGACGACGATGGTTAGACTCAATTTCTAACTATTTAAAGATAAGAGATATAGAACTAAATGGAGCCACATCACTAGTTGCAAATAGAGGATTGTGGCGACGGCGACATTGATTTAAGTCACAGAGCCTTGCAGGCTGAACGCTGAAAGGCATAACGGTGTATAATAATGATGTATGGATATATAAATGCATGTATATACTGAACCCATTGGTCCACTCTGAAGGATACCTACGTTCCTTACCTATCAGCAAAATTTCATGAGATCTGTCTCTTGGGTCGTTTCGGGTTCTTCATCACTTGCTGAGGTAAAGGTAGGGTTCAGTAATCCTAATCTATCTACTCAAATGAAAGGTCTGTTCATGAATTATTTGTATTTCGGAAAAATTTACTGAAGAAACTCATAATTTGTAATCCATGTATAATTCGGACTTCATCTTGTCCACTTAACACCACAATCATTTTTACACAGAGGGGCCGAACGCTGATTTGAGCCTTTGACTTAACTGCCTGATGGTCATCCTTAATAGAAACCATTGTCTCAATTATTAAATAAAGAAAGGAAAGTCTGGAAATCCTTAAATTCAGCTTCCATGTGAGACTACATGTACCATCATAATGATTCTTGATGATCCAGCCGTCATAACTCGAACTCTGGACTCTGGGTATAATTAAGGCAGTCCAATCGGTGTGTGCCACACAGTGGTTATACGGCATGGACCCTTAATTGGATCGATGTGACCTGCGACTTTGTCATGGACCGACCTCTAGACTTATAAGTTACTTTAAAGTCATTGTGGATGATGACCGCAAGGAAAATGATGCTACAGTGGCATATGGCCCTAATTTAAGTCCCTGAGGTTGATGACCCCATGACCATCCAATTTTCTAAGCTGAAGGCTAAACACAATTAAGTTACATCGGTTGATGACCAAAGTTTCCACTTTACTAACCCCAGCACATTTACTGCTCAATCAATCAAAGTCAAATTATGCAATAACAACAACACTCACAATACTTTGTGGCAGTAAAATCCATTAACTTCGGATATGTTGCCTTAATCGTTACGTTAACATTTAAATATTCCCAGAAACATAAAATAAGATTTCCAGAATGCATCTCCAAGTTATTCGCTTGCTTTAAAGTTATTTCACAAATACGGTTCCACTGAATTTAATAATTAAATAAATTAAAAATGATTTAATGAAATCTTAATGAACAACAAATTCTATCTCCACGGATGAATGGTTTCTTTCACAAGTCCCTACTCAACGTTTGACGCAGTTATATTCAGTTCATGTTTAATGTTTATCATCTATCGTTAATTTGCAACTGGAAACAGTTTACATCAGTCATTTCCAGTATGATATCTTGTTTCATGACATCACACTTTAAATCTAATCTAACCCTAGCCATTATTAATACTTGGATAACCCTAATAATTACGTACAAACCAAAAGTAACTCGCCGATTACGATGTCATATCTTGTCATAACATTTCATAAAGGTTGTGCACCCTCACAAACAATCATCACTACCACCACTCTATATTGTGGACAACCCTGAAATTGGCTACCCTCGATCATTATACTCTAACTTTAGGGTTTCATATATACATTGCAATCCCAATTAAACAAATTCACAGTATCTAATAACCTACACGTTATTCCCGGATGAAAATTTCAACTAGATCCCGTAGTTAATGATCTCCGCTGCCAAGAATGCAGTCTCGTTTCAATGCGTAACACTCTACACGTTTCCGTTGTACAAAACTGTCCCCTATCGATCAGCTGGCGGTATCGAAACACACGACCATCCTCTGTCTGTCAGTTTCAACATGAAACACATGTCATCTTCATACATGACTGGCTTCAAAGAATGAACCCCTTTGACTTCGCAAAATAGAACAAAATACGATATTCTGACCAAACCAATATGCACATGGATTTACTTTAAATGTCCCACAATTATTGTACACGTCGCAAATTAATACCGGCGTGGATTCTCGTACTCTACTTTCCTTCCCAAACATATAAAATCTTCCTCGGGCTCCCACAAAGTCCCAGCATCATCAACAGGCTTCCAATTACCTGATTCACAAATCCTATCTCAACCCATACGACAAATCTAATCTCTGTTCTCAAACTCGACGACTCTCACTAACAAAAGAACTGGAATAAAAATCCTTACTAGAATCCACGACGCCTAATAACGCACAATACATTATAATGAACAACTTCGCATAAAATGTTCTCGTATTTTTTAAACTGGATTTTCACAAAAATGACTGACAAATTTTACTGTTATTATTGTCACTCAGACACGGTTTAAACGGACATAGAATACGTTACACTTCGTGACAAATTCACCGATCTGCATTACTCAACATTACGTACAGCGCTTCCATCGGATTGAAAATGGGTAACCACGGATTCCTTTTGCACCAATTCCATCAAAATTCCAACTGAAAATTCTACATCGAATAAACATCTTAATTTGACATCACAAAATATAGGCAATAAATTCACGGAAATGATCTATTTTGGACGTGACATCACTCATTAATAACTTTTTACAACATTTCACGGCACTCGCAATACTTTCGAAATTTATCCAAGCAGAAAGTAAAACCAATGACCTTTCGTCACATTTCTGACATTTACGAAAAAATATATGGGTGACCAACTGCGTCATAAATACCCATTTCAAATACATATAAGTTTAACATCATAAAACAAGATATAGTAGGCGGTAAGATGGCATGTCACCTACCTTAGGTCACGTCAGCGTTCATCTCTGGGCTCACCTTCGACCCTCTGTCATTTATTTAGCCATTTTTACATTTTTGGCTGTACATGGCAGTTTTATTCCTATTTCCTGGAAATAAAGCATAAAAAAGAAATGCCCCTCACTCGTCGTTTTGTTGATCGCACTCGACTGATAGTATTTATTACCCGCACACGAATTAATTTCTTTACCACAAAAATTTATAAATACTTCTTCGGTATCTTGACCGTCCTTTTTATACAATTATCTCCACATGGAGTCAAGACCCCAGCCACATCGGCTAAAATCTATTGGTTGGACTTAGTCTACTTGTCGATCGATTTACAGAACAGTTCAACCCTCTGTCTCCAGCCTCAATGATCCAAATGCAGGGGTTTCAACACGGCGTCCCTTCTATATTTATAGACATTACCCCTTTTCTCCAGGCATTTTCCCTTTGCCGCCAAGAAAATTTGCGTAACTTTTTCGACTTAAATTAACTGTATTTAAAAGAGTTTTTGATGTAACCACATACTTGCTACATTGCTAGCGGTAGTGTTCCTGGACATTTGAAATTTATACTTATTAAATTAACTGGTTAAATGACCTCATTTGATAGGCACTACTTTTTGTCGACATAGCGTGGGTAAGCTAGACACGCGCGTCCATCTGATATAATCCCCAGAAATGGCTTAGCAGTCTCAAATCCGTCTTAGTGAAGACCAATTGTCTTATAGATAAGTACATGACCCTCATTATATTGCGTTTACCACTAATTCTTTCATTTAATTATATTTCTTCAACATAAACTTTCTTCTGTATCCTTCCGCTGTCGACACGTGCGAATGACGTCATATCTCAGAGCGTGGGACGGAAAGTAGCTACGTCCTTGCCACGTGTCGCTCCCGTGATATCAAGAAATGTTCAAGCTCCTGATCATAATTGACACGGGGCCTCATGTAGTAACTTTCATACCTAAAATTCTTAGGGCACAAAGGTCATGGGTTCAATATGGGTATGTTAAAACCTAAAACATATGTCGAAAGTCGATAATGCACTTCAATTCTTTGTTTTAAGTGAGAAGTGACTTATTCATATAGGGCGTATGCTGTATTCTAATCGGATACTCCCGTTTAGGCCCTTCATTTAGTCAAGAAAATGTTGAAATGTCGTTTTCTTCTGCTTTGAAAATTCGGTCACACTATTCTACTTCCCAGTAGATACAAACATATTCTTCCACTTCTACATAGTATTATCATTCGAAATTGCATAAAAATGGAAAACATTGCCATCATAACTTACACAATTCATGAAAATCTTGATGCGCCTTTGTTGCTGTTTTTAATGAAATTCTAAGGACAGATACTCACGATCTGATCGCCTCGGCGATATCGTTCACTGCTGCAGTATCGTTCTGGTACACGGACCAGGCGGCCTGTAGAAGCGTCGCCTCCTGACGAGACAGACCAAGTACATTGGCGTGTGCTGCCCCGAGCAATGCCTACAGACAAATCAACAAAAACAATTATATCAGGAATTGTTAACTTAGAAGTCACAGTAATCACAATAATGTAGTCTTATGTTTGAAAAATTCCTCTTCTTGCATCACGAATGGGAGTCTTGGACATCTTCCTTGCTAGTGGCTTTACGTCGCACCGACAAAGATAGGTCTTATGGCGACGAAGGGATAGGAAAGGCCTAGGAGTGGGAAGGAAGTGGCCGTGGCCTTAATCAAGGTACAGCCCCAGCAGCTGTCTGGTGTGAATATGGGAAACCACGGAAAACCATCTTTAGGGCTGCCGACAGTGGGATTCGAACCCACTATTTCCCGGATGCAAGCTCACAGCCACGCACCCCTAACCGCACGATCAACTCGCCCGGTTGGACATCTTCTGGTCTGCCGACAGTAGGGTTCAAACCACTATCTTCCGAATCCAAATTGACAGCTACGTGATCCAATCTACGCAGATACTCGCTCGGTTACGAAGGATAAAGTCAAGAAGGTGAAGATGATGAAGAAACTCACCAGTTAAGGTAAGAATCACGTCATCATAAGAGAGTTATTATTATCGTTAATATATAATTATATCATTCGCTGGGGCCATCAAGGATCACGTTAAGTCTTCTTGCATTTGACACTGAACTTGGCCTTCTTTAGAGCCCAAATTTCCCTTATTCTTTGTGAGTGGGCCTGCTTACGCTCCTCTGTCCAACGGATACCGTGTCTTCTCTTCGGTTGCTCGTCTCGGTTTAGCCCATTCGTCAATATTTTCTTGCGGAAGCGATCTTTGATAAGGGCATCTTCTGCTGAGATATGTAGCATTTGCAGGTCTTCTTTGGTATTTCTAAACCAGGGAATTGTGGTTTTGGGATTTGAATATAAAAAGTGAAAGATCTCTTTAGTTAACTTTCTTTCGTCCATTCTTTTATTTTATTTTCCGGATTGTGTCAGTAATTTTCTCTATTTTGCTGTAGACTTCTTCGTTGGATCTCCTTTGATGGATTCCGTTTCTTTACTTTGATCCCAAGATTCCTCTCACAATTTTGCGCTCTTTTTTCTTCTGTTCTTCAAGGAGTCCGTTGTTGGCAGTTAGAGACAGGGTTTCGGCTGCATGTAAAACTACTGGCTTCAGAACTGTTTCATAGTGACGTATCTTGGTGTTTTGGGAAAGGCATTTTTTGTTGTAGACTGCGCGGGATGTTTGGTAGGCTATATCCAGTTTGCGTACTCGCTCCTGAAGTGCTTCTTTGTCCAGTCCATTTTTCATGATGATCTCACCCAGGTATTTGAATTTGTCTACTCGGGTGATGTCCCCGTATTTTGTATGGAGTTTTGGTGTGGCGTCTTTGATATTAGTCATTACTTCTGTTTTTTCAAACGATATCTGCAGACCTGTTTGTTCGGCAATTTCCTTTAACATTTCAACTTGAGCTCTAGCGGTTTCTATGTCGTTTGAGAGAACGGCAATGTCATCGGCAAATGCTAAGCAGTCTGTTGTGATCCCCTTGGATCTGGTTCCTATTCTTTGTGGACTGTAATTGGTTTCCTGTAATCTCCCCCGCCAGGTTCTGATGATCTTTTCAAAAACGCAGTTATAGAGTATCGGGGATAGCCTATCACCTTGTCGGACTCCTGTTTTGATGTCAAAGGAATACGAGAGACATCCGTGGAACTTCACATTGGATTTTGTATCGGTCAGGGTGGCTCTAATTAATGCCATGGTCATTCTAAAGCGAAAACATTACTGTATATGGAAGCATGCTTTATTTTCAATAGTTTCCGAGTTACAGACTGTATTGGGTAATTGTACGAAGGTGGCCATTGTAGTGAAGCCAGTTGCCATGTGACGTTTGTTGATAAAATTGTATATTTACTATAGTTGGCTTATTACGAAGTATCGCATTTCACAGTTTGTACATTTCGTTTATTGCAGTGGTACAATATATCAAACTACTGTAATTTATCCTGGATGTTGTGTCGGGTGTGATGTAGCGTGGCCACCAACGTTACACTGCTAGATTATTGTTTCTGGGGTTGGTTAAAGTCGAAGTCTATAGGGAAAAGTGCAAAGAAAGGAGGACTTGCTTGATCGCATTTTAAATGCTTGCGCGCACATTAAAGAAGACGGCATCAGCTCCGATTAGCAACACAGCATCTGTCTGCAAGAGCTGCAAAATGCATTGAACTTGGTGGGGATATTTTGGGAATAAGTTGTAAAAGGAAATGGACAATTACACTTAAGTTGCAAAGGGAAATTGTCAATTGACAATTAGATAATACGGTTTGTATGTCGGAAGTTGTGGAAAATAAAGCATAATTATGTTCATATAATGTTTTCGCTTTAGGATGACCAATACTATCACCTCTTATCGTATGGCCCGTTCCTCCCGGGACGCTCTCTATTTATTTGATCCGTTTACCCTCCAGGTTTGGTCCCCCAATCCCGCATTCAGTGAGATATCTCACCTCTACCGCCTCAAGGGCAATGTCGTGGAGCGTGAGACATTTCGTCTGAGGCGGAAGTCTAATACCTCGCCCAGACGACTCACCTGCTGTGCTAACAGGGGCCTTGTGGAGTATGGGAAAGTAGGAAGGGATAGACAAGGAACAGGGAAAGAAGTTCCATTCCGGCATTTGCCTGGAGAAGTAGGAAACTAAAAACAACTTCAAGGATGACTGAGGAGGGAATCGAACCCCTCTACTCAGTTGATTACCTGAGGCTAAGTTGACCTCGTTCCAGTCTTCGTACCACTTATAAGCAGAGCCGGGAATCGAAACAAAACCTTGGAAGGTGGCAGCTAATCACACTAAACACTACACCACAGGTAGAGAGCCGGACGTGTCGTTCCAGAGAGGGCGGCTCCATTTTTTCCTCACCAGGGGGGACGGCACGCCGGTCAGTAAGGTAGTTATATGAGTGGCGCTTGCATGTGGCCCGGTTTTTCCACATGGTAGATTTAGTTTATTTTATTTTGTATTTTGTTATTGTAACGGGAACATATATTTTGGCCGAAAGCCTGTAATGTTCTTCATCAATGAACCTACTATAAACCTACTATAAACCACTACACCGCAGGGGCGGACTATGTGAGCCAGTGGTACTAGAATGTGCGGATGGTGAACAGACAGATGAAATATAGTCCTGGTCCTGTTCAATGAGATTAATAGGCCTCAACAGTCAGCTCGGACGGAATTACGCGTCATCTGCTTCAGTCTTGATCCGCAGTACTGGCAAGCGCACTGAAGGAGTAAGGCTACCATACTAGACTCATCCTCTTAGGTAAGCGCGATAAGCCTGTTGTACTCACAGCAAATTTCACCAGGCTTTTCTCTACTCCGGTTAGAACAGTCGAATACTTGTACTAAGGACTTGATTGTTCAGATAGATTGAAATATGATTACGATTAAGAACAATCAGTTTTCGGGTGCTGCGTCATAGATTCTGCTGGCTTTCTGTTCTCAAGCTTGGTGTTAGATTTCCAACACAAAAATCTGACCTCTGAAAATATTAAATGCAAGAAGACTATGTCCCGACTCTGTGGTGTAGTGGTCAGAGTGACTATCTGCCACTCCCGGAGGCCCGGGTTCGATTCTCGGTCGTGCCACAAAATTTGAAAAGTGGTACCAGGGCTGGAACGGAGTCCACTCTGCCTCGAGAGGTCAGCTGAGTAGAGCTGGGTTCGATTTCCACCTCAGCCATCCTCGAAGTGGTTTTGCGTGGTTCTCACTCCTTCTCTAGTCAAATGTCAGGATGGTACCTAACTTGAGGCCACGACCGCTTCCTTCCCTCCTCCTTGTATATCCCTTCCGATCTCCTCCCCCCCACACAAGGCCCTTGTTCAGCATAGCAGGTGAGGCAACCTGGGAGAGGTACTGGTCTTCCTTGCAAGTTGTATCTCCCGAACCAAAATTCTCACGCTCCATGACACTGTCCTTGAGACCGAGGGAAAGACCAACCCTGGAGGGTAAATGGATTAAGAAAGAAAGAAAACTATGTCTTCTGATGTAGTCCGTACTATTACGTTAAGTGACGCCTTTAGTTTAGTTTAGTTCATTTTAGTTTATTGCTTTTCTTATATGGCGGGGCTCAGGCTATGAAGCCTGTGACTATCTGCCAAACCATATTATGCAACACCGTTATACAATATAGAATAATGTACATAAAATCATTGGTTACACATGTTTATAAAAAATCACTAAAATTAAATTGCTTAACCTCTATAATTTTGTATCCTTATTGATAATTAAGAACTAAATATTACTTTTTTACGTTAGTGAGATCTACGTTTTACAGATTTTAGTATCATATTAAAAATTTCCTTTCAAATAGCCTTGACGGGGCAAAATTCCGGCACTCTGGCATCTCTGAAAAGCTACAGCAATTGGAGAACGTGAAACTGTCAGCATTATATAACTATGCATGAATCAAAACATTACTCCGAATGTTCAAAATTCAGTGCACAAATTCATGAACACAATTAATTCTCGATTACTGCGATGAAACCACAATGAAAAATTAAATTTGTTTCTTATAATGTGTAAGTTCATTGATCTGTACAAGAATCGCTTGTCGTTTATTGCTTGTATCTAGAACTCGGGAAACTGCTGTGTCGTCCATTCAACAGAAATTTAAAATCATGCATGAACGAGAAGCAAATAAGCATTAAATCCTATTTAATTTTGCGAAGGAATTATCTCCATGACGCCTAAGAGAGATTCGGTTTATTTTGCCATCTAGTAGGCCTAGAATAAAACAGAACGTCGAAATTGACGAGCAAGCAGACAGATGGCATCAAATTAAAATGCTTGCAGACGATAGCAGGGCCCATACGATTATTTATTATTACTACTCTTTAAATGTTATACGGTACAGAGGCCCAATTCTGTCCCCGAAACTAATTTCGTCCCCTTGTGGGGATTTCCCGTTTCCCCCTACCAAGTTCATTCCCGCACCAAATGCGTGTTTCTTTATTTTTAAAGGAGATTCCAAATACCAGTTTTCATGTTTGTAACATCTTTAAATTTTTTATTCTCATGCAAATAATTCAACTAATTTTTCAATTCTCTCACTCTCCTCCCCCCGCTAAGTGTTTTTTTCTGAAAACCAAAGAATATGTGTTTCCTTATTTTCAAAGGAGATTCCAAATACCAATTTTTACGTCTGCAACATATTGAGTTTTTTAGATTTACTGTAGATAAGCTAATTTAAAAAATTCACCCTCTTTTTCAGTTCCCCTTAAGTGGACTTTCCGAAAAAAATATTTAAGTTTCTTTACTTTTACAGAAAATTCCAAATACCAGTTTTCAAATCTGTAATATGTTACGTGTCTGATATAATTTTTCAGATATAGTCTCTTTAAAATTTCACCCCGTTTGTCACTCCTGTTCATCCCCTATTCATCGGATTATCCAAAAACACAAAAATGCATGTTCCTTTATTTTCAAAGAAGATTCCAAATATCAATTTTCATGTGTGTAACATCATCAGTTTCTGAGATATTAGTCTCCTCATTAAAGGTGTTCAACCCATTTTCCCCCTTTTTTTACCCCTCTTAACGGGATTTTCCGAAAACAAAAAATATGTGTTTCTTTATTTTGAAAGGAGATTCCAAGTACCAATTGTTACGTCTGTAAACGTTTGAAGTTTTTGAGATACAGATATAGTCATTTTAAAAATTCACCCCCCCCCTTTTCACCACCCTTAGCGACGGGATATCAAAAATCCTCCCTTAGCGAGCACCTACATGTTAATATGAATGTATCCCCAAAATTTCATTTCTTTATGTCCAGCTCGGCGATGATAAATCAGTCAGTTAGTTAGTCAGTCAGGACAAATTATTGTATTATAATGGACTGCATTTCAGTCGTGTGGTGTAGTTCCTGGCGTGTAATCGCTACAGTGAGGTGCTGGCGAGAGTTACTGTAGCGGCCGTTATAATAAATCATGGAATGTTCGTAATTTCCTCCCCTTCATTTTAATTGTTATTTATGCAGTTTAATATTATTTTCAGATGGAAAAACGCAAGCAGTCGGATAAGAAGACTATGGAAAAGGCTATTAACGCAGTGAGGGACAAGATCATGAGTTTCAAACGTGCAAGTAAAATGTTTAACATCCCACGAGCAACGATGAAAGACTCTGTTAAAAAGAATACAAAAAACATTTTTTATTAATGGCCTCCAATTAATTCATTATAGAGAAAGTGTTTAGTAAGGTTAGAACGGAAAAATATATTAAAATTGATTGCACCTTTTCATAAATTTGGTGGGAGCGAAATTACAAACACATTTTTGTAGTTTAGTTTTTGTAGTGTTTATATCAAATATTGAATACCATACGTTATAAAAGTTTCAATGTAACTTGCTCATAAGTGGAGAATGTATTCAGTAATATCTTTATCTATATTTGCACCAATTTCTAGCCTTGTCCCTAATATTCCTGATTATTTTTGTGGTTGTACGTCGCACCGACACAGATAGGTCTTATGGTGACGATGGGATAGGAAAGGCCTAGGAGCTAGAAGGAAGCGGCCGTCGCCTTAATTAAGATACAATCCCAGCATTTGCCTGGTGTGAAAATGGGAAACCACAGAAAACCATCTTCAGGGCTGCCGACAGTTGGTTTCGAAACTACTATCTCCCGGATGCAAGCTCACAGCCGTGCGCCTCTAACTGCACGGCCAACTCGCCCGGTATTCCTAATTTTCTACAAGTCGAAATCTGCCAAGGGGACGAAATATGAGCCCTCTACGTTACATCTATAATTATAAAAGAAAGTGTTTGTCTGTGTGTCTGTGTGTCTGTGCGCGATGCCCAGCAAAATCTACAGGACGCAGAGATCTGAAATTTTGAACATAGGTAGATGGAAAGGGGTTGGAATGCACCTCGAAGCCGGAATTTTCATTTGCGCTTTCGTTGGTGAGTTATGAACGAAAAACCATCGGAAAACGTGCATTGGGATATGACAATCCAACGTGCTGTCACCAAGATTAAATGCATAGAGTCGCTGTCGCTAGGCAACGTACATAAGATAGGTAGAGAACACAATATTCAAGGAGCCATTTTACGTCCAGGACGTAGTAAACCGTTGTTGGTCTTGTATGGTGTGAGGGCATATGACGCTGTTGATGGTGATTCGTCCGTCGGATCGGGCGTAAAGCCTTGAGCTATTCGAGAGGAGTGGGCTATGTGCCGGCGCCGGGTTTCATCCTCTTCATTCTTACTATCATATATAATTTCATTCATTTCATTTCATTTCATTAACTCATCTGATTAGGTTGACATCATGAAAGTCATCCGGTCGTAAAAATACGCTACGAAGATTCATCTCACTTCATACCCAAACCCTGTTGAGAAAGGGGACAAGGGTTGGACACGTATACATTTAGAGGTTGCTTGCTTGTTGTTTAAAGGGGCCTAACATCGAAGGTCATCGGCCCTACATTTAGAGGAAACATACATGACACAAGATAGACGATAATAATAAACAAGGAATAATACATATATATGTCAGGATGCCATTAAGTCCGTTGAATAGGAAGCCATTTTCCTTCAACCCACGATGTCTTTCTGTGTTCATGTGTGCTATGCCCAGCCAAATCCACGGCAAACAGAGATCTAAAATGTTTGTCATAGGTGGGCAGAGATTTACACCTAAGACGCATGGCTGTGTCTGAGAGCAATTCTTGCACCAAGACATGAAGCTGTCAACGTCATTAACAAGCAACGCTCACAAGAATTATCCAGTTTCCTATAAATTGAAAAGTCTATCGACACGACATGTCATAGAGATGAGGCTGTCAACTACACGACAGAGATTTTGAACAACTTTGAGTCATCTGGAGTACCGTTGAACATCTTGGGGTGAACGATTGTGGCACCGATTATCCTTCCAAGGAATATGAATCCTTCCCTCTGCAATGAACACGGCTCTGAAACTGACGAATATTACTGAAGCCACCAACATGACTGAGCATGCCGCGGGCGAAGTAGTATTCCTCGGACTGTAAGTCCATTGAGTAGGAAACCATTTTCGGCCCGCGACACGAGGAGCCATCAGCCCGTAGTATTCGGAGGTGTTTGTGTGTATGTATGCGAAGCCCAGTAAAATCTACGACACACAGAGATCTGAAATTTTGACATAGGACAATCGCTTAAAGTTGTAGGACTCCATCCTCGAAAACGGTGCTTTTGCCATTGTCAACTGTACGTGGATTGTTCAAGAGTTCGAAAGGCAAACACAATGCAGTATACATCTTACCTCCAAATGGAAGGACATTAATATAGTTTATTCCGAAGCTTTAAGGAAACATATTTTGTATTATATAACATGGTCTTTTATATGGTTTTAACATTATTTGTGCCATCCATCAACTCGGTATATTAAGCATTGAAAGTAATAATATAATAAAAATAAAATAATGTATTTCATGCAATTTACGTCAAAAAGATGTGAGTTAATAAATATAATGCTTTAATTTGTTTTTAAATGAAGGGCTTAGAAACATCTAACGGTTGAATTACTAAACGCGGGCAAAGCCGCGGGCACATGCTAGTTATAATATAATAGTAGATCATCCTTTCCAAAATTATGAACCTAGACAACAGAATATCATAACAAGATTATTACAATTAATTCGATAGCGAATCTGCCACATGCGCGACAGTACTAAATGCAGATCAGTGGTGATTGATTGATTGATTGATTGATTGACTGATTGATTGATTGATTGATTGATTGATTGATTGATTGATTGATTGATTAATTGATTGATTGATTTCAACCATAAACTGCATGCCTGTTATTGTCATGTTATCATTTGTTGATACCGCTAAGTTAAACCTAAAAAGCAGTTTATATTAACAAAATATTTGCTTTAATCAAGAATTTGTTTAAATTATAGACCTCATTCCTGGCATTTCATACTCTATACTTCTATCCTTGGAATGACACCTTCGTCTTGTTACAATTTGAGCATAAGCTGTGTAGCGGTTGTTATTAACAATATTTTTCGTCAACCGTGATTTGTTTGATCTGCAAAGTCCATCCACACTTTTTATTGTGGATATTGTAGAGAGTACACACCGAGTTTCATGATAGTCTCATTAGACTTGAGTTACAGCAACTCACCAGAGCGTATAATGCTGTGAAAGGTCCCGTCATGGTTGGCGCTTGTTACTAGACTGTGCGAGCTTATTGGACGATCACTCAGCCGTAAAACAACTCTATCTTAACGATCGTATTGTACGCCAACGTCTCATATCTGTTTATCGCCCGCCTACATGGACTTCCTGGTTACATAATGGCTCTTTTATAACTATATTGACAGGCTTAAGTTTTATGATGCAGGTTCTGTAATGAATACCAAATTAAGTGACCTATCAATTACAAAATGTTCAAATTCCATAGTGATGACAAAGATTAATCTTTGTCTATAAAAGAGTGAGGTATGTATCTCTCTATGAATCAGAGAGGAGAGGTATGAGTTGAGGATTTTTTCTTTCTTTCTCAATCAATTTACCCTCTAGGGTTGGTTTTTCCCTCGGACTCAGCGAGGCATTCCACCTCTACCACCTCAAGGGCAGTGTCCTGGAATGTGAGACATTGGCTCGGGGGGATACAACTGGGGAGAATGACCAGTAACTCGCCTAGGCTGTCTCTACTGCTATGCTGAACAGGGGCCTTGTGGGGAGATGTTAAGATTGGAAGGGATAGACGAGGAAGAGGGAAGCAAGCGGCCGTGGCCTTAAGTTAGGGTACCATCCCGGCATTTTCTTGGAGGAGAAGAGGGAAACCACGGAAAACCACTTCCAGGTCGGCTGAGGTGGTAATCGAGCCCATCTCTACTCATTTGACCTCCCGAGGCTGTGTGGACCCCGTTCCAGCCCTCGTGCCACTTTTCAAATTTCGTGGTAGAGCCGGGAATCGAACCCGTGCCTCCGGGGGTGGCAGCTAATTACACTAACCACTACACCACACACCTGACCGTATTTACAAGGGCTTAAGTGAAACTCTGCATTGACTCGCATTATCGCTTGTAGTGGTGTTTAAGTGAAACAATGGATTGACTCACATTAGCGCTCGTAGCGCTAAGAAAAGGCGAACTCTTAATCTAATCGACCGGATAACGATGAATAAGAACTCGTAGCTGCCAGCCTTGCGAGGGGTAGCGTGCCTCTTACCCGTAGGCTGCGGGTTCGATTCCCGGTCAGGTCAGGTATTTTTACGTGGATCTGAGCGCTCGTTCGAGGTCCATTCAGTCTACGTGATAAGAATTGAGGAGCTATCTGACGGTGAGGTAGCGGTCCCGGTCTAGAAAGCCAAGAATAACGGCCGAGAGGACACCTCGTAATGTGCAGGCCTTCGGGCTGAGCAGCGGTCGCTTGGTAGTGTAGTGCCATGGGGTTAGTTAATTTCGGTTAAAACTCGTAGCTCATAGAATGTTTTCAACACTGAGTTGCTTGCCTGAAGGGATTTTTCTCCGTCGTCCTCGAGCTCTCTTCCCCGTGATTTTCCCTTTCATCAGATTGGCAAGAAAGGTATTATGTCGCAAGTTACCATTACTTCTCTCTTCCCTTGAATTTCCTGCAGAATGCATTTGGTTGTTCTCTTCGCAGTCCGTTCAATCAGTAGCATTCCACTCCAGACCCACATCTCAAACGCTTCCAGCCTTTTTTCAATCCTGATCTCAGTCCAAGATGCACATCAGTACAATAGCACACTCCATACAAAAGATATCACAAACTTCATTATTCCAAAACCCAAATTTGCACTGATCAAAAGATTTCTCTTATTACAAAACACCTGTTTGGCAAGCGCTTTCGCATTCTAATCTCTTTGCCGCACCTATTGTCATTGGTGATTGGACTTCCTAGATAAGGGAGACTGGTGACTTGTTCCACTATAAGTCAGCTTGAATTTGGTGTGGATTCATTCAGGAAGTTTACACACAACCAAGGCCGTACCAAGGGAGGAAGTTAGGGGGGTTTAAACCCGCTCCGAAAAAAAATGAACTTAAAAATTTAAACAGCACATACGGGTTTCGAATTACAATAAATTAAAAATGTTATGTATAATCATTTGAAAATAAACAATTGAAGTTAACCTATATAATCTGTGCCAACTTTAAATGTTTCTCTATGTATATACTGTAGTTAACACATTTGCTGGAAACATAAATGGAAATATTAATTTCGGTGAGGTATACGGATTGTTTGTTTTTAATTATCTAAATAAATTTTACAAATCACACTGCACGCACGTGTTAAAGCGCGCACTACACACCAGACTACTGTGAATTTACCTGTCCACTTAACCCGTTGAGCTGTACTGCTCTAAAAACCAGTGATTTCTTTCTATGATATCCACATGAAAGTAAAAATATTTGGCCACCCCGCCCCCGTCACCAAATCCTAACCTCCTAGGTACGACCTTGCTCATATCTACAAAGTTGGTCTTCTTAACACCGGGTGAGTTTGCCGTGCAGTTAGGGTCGCGCAGTTGTGAGCTTGCATTCGGGAGATAGTGGGTTCGAACTCCATTGTCGTCAGCACTGAAAATGGTTTTCAGTGGTTTCCCTTTCATACCTTGCAAATGCTGGGGCTGTACCTTAATTAAGGCCACAGCCGAATCCTTCCCACTCCTAGCCCTTTCTTACCCCATCGTCGCCGTAAGAACTATCTGTGTCGGTGCGACTTAAAGCAAGTTGCAAAGAAAAAAGGCTTCTTAACATTAATGTTTAAGCGCGAATCTGACATTGCTGATGGCTACGGTCCGGATTTTGTTGACATGCGGTCAGGTTGAATGCTTCAATAAATACAAACTCTGTTCATAGCACCTCGATTACAAATATCGTATATCCTTTTTATTTTAAATTATTCGCAGTTTTAATGCATTTTTTGAGTTTTTAAATTTCAACAGCATTTTCCTTGATTTTGGAGAATTTTGTCACTTTAGGAGATTTTTTCCTGTTAGCATATCTATATATTTAAAGATTTTACTAAAACAGCTTTGGCAAATCCGTCCGTCCGTTCTATTGGACTGATTTGCTTAATTATTTGTTTTATTCTCTCCGGAATTACCTGCCGTGAATTATAAGACATTGATAAGTCTCTAAGTTCAGCCAACTTCTAATAATCATAAAATCAGGTCATTAAATGATTACTCCAATAATTGCATTCGAAGGCTTACCCTAACCCGCAATACATTCTGTACTTAGCAGGTTTCTAAACGACTAACACTTTCATTAATATTCTGATATTTGTATTATGATTTTCATCGTTAGTAATGTCATTCCATGCAGCCATTTTTGATTACTACCTGTCAAGCCAGAGAGTATACACTTCCTTTGATCCCTGGTAGACAATCTCTGATTTTCTAACCTTTCGCAGCTTCCAAATATTTCCAAAAGATGGCGAAGCGCTCCTAATAACTTACGTGCTGCTAAGCTGAAAAAATTTTCATACAAACAGACCCCCTCAACACATTATCTGTGAATACCTATTGAAGAATAACCTAGCTAGACTAGAAAGAGTGAAGCCTGTATCTTAAGAAAAGTTCTCTGCCTGGCAAAAAACGCTCCTTCGAGACTAATCTATGAACTCACAGGAGAACCGTTCTACTGCATTTGGAAGAATTGTGATTTGAAATGCCATTGCCTTCTACGACACAATACCACACTTTACATCAGGAACTGCAGGATAAAAAGAGCGAATATATTGTGCCTTATAGTGCCTTGGTTCCCATCAGGCAAACGCCGAGATCGAACCAAGTGCATTATAGTGATGAATACATCCACCAAAGTGGTGGTGCTCGGCACATAGCTTACCTTGCGATGCGTATCCATTTTCAGCAGCTCAGGAGTGCATGATTCAGGGGATCAGGGTATAAACAAGGGCCTAATTAGATAAACAAAGAGGATACCAAAAACTGCAAGGTAAAAATAGATCCTACAAAAATAAATAACAGAAAACGATGCTGCATTCAAAGTTTTACAATAAGGGGTTTATTACAATAAAATCAAGATTGATGAAATACAAATATAAGAGCTGTCCAAATATACATGGGATAAATAAAATATGGAACCGTCGATCGTCAGAGCAACTTAGTGGTCGAGAAAACACACTCACGAAATATCCTGACTGTAACAAGCATTAAAAACTTAGGGCGAGTAATGGAATATAAAACGGATATCTATACAAATACTGGTCTAACAGCATCATCCTACTCCTCCCTATTCTATGCCACAGTACTCAGAACTCTCCACCTAAATAATATAAACAGACATTATACAGTGCTCTAACAGAGCATAGATCCCTGAGCCAGCTAAGAGCAAGGCACCTACCATAAACATAAGAAAATAACAGGAACTCTATTACGTCGTCCTATGACCAAAACATAAAGGGCTAGGCGTATAAAATAACAAACACAAATGGAAATGTAATCACAACTAGTACCGTAACAAAAAGGTCGATGTCTCCCTAAACACTTGACAGACAGCAGTCTGCTATTTACTGCCGCATTCCTGTGTCGTGACGTCACACACCTTCCTCCCTCACTCAGTCTCGGCACGTGACCGGAGTCGGCCATGCTTTATTTCTATAAATAGCTTGCAGCTGACGACTGGGGAACCAACTGCAGGGTGAATCTTACTTTCACTGTCCCTCTCGGAAACTGGCCCACATAGCGCTCACATAATCATGCATGGGCTACATGCAATCGTATCTATTTCATTATCAATACAACATAATCTCGCTGCCGCCTCCCCTGGGCTTATCCATTACAGTACAAAGGCGCAATCCACTGCGCTATCATTATCTGGCCATTACCAGGCATATCAAACTCATATAACACATTATTAATCTGCGCTAGGGCTTTCTTTACTTCAGTTTGCACAGTCAGCTAATTACATAGTGCTCATATATCTCAAACATGATGACACGCACCTCCAGACACGTTAACCTGAGTAAGTTAAGGGATAAGTCACGATCTCCAATAAATTGTATAAGACCTCCAAGATATGTACCTGACGCTGCTCTATCAACCACATCTATCTACCTGACATCGCTTACTTGACCATAATGGTCCGATCATGAAAAGAGGAGACAACAAGTACACTATCATAATAATACTGAATGGAAAAGTTATCACACAAACAAGGAATATACAACATACAACCTACAATTAAATTAACTGAGTTCGAGTCCTGGGCATAGCTATACTGTATAACGATCTATCCTAATATAAATTTACATGTTGGCTGACGGCCAACCTTGTTCCTATCCTGAGGAGTTTAACATTGCATGCTTCTTACAAATTGGAAAGCTCTGACCTGAAATGATCGATGGACATGACGGAACGGCCCCTCATTGGACAGCTGGAATTACTGCATCATGACAGGCTTCGACGCTGGTGACAGATAAGGGCGGATGACCGGAGACATTCTGGCTGGCGAGAACATTTCTTGCAGCTTCTCAGGTGGTTGGAGGATGTCCCCTTCGGTGTCGTGATGAGCAGGTGCGCCAGATGTTCCTAGGTCGACTCCCGATGTCGTGAGGATTCCTTGTCTTCTTCAGCTCCCGTTACTGCTTCCTCAATATAAATGGGCAATAGCTCGTACTGGGTTGATGTAGGGAAAATTCTCCCCAGATTCAATCGTGCTAGGTGTATGCAGCTCGAAGATAAAGACGCTATCCTGGATGCCGACTCGCAGCGTGACGACCTCGTTCTAGCAGCCGTACAGTCAGTGAATGAATCTGACGCGCTCGGCTGTCATGTATTTATAATCAGGCTGGCGTTACCACGCTCGCGTGTTGGCGGTCTGTATATCCGCGCCCGCGACTGGAAGCTTCTCCCGCACAAAGAGTGACAAGTACCTCACTTAACGTATGCACTTATAATTATAGCCATGTTGCATATCAAAATTTACCGGAAATTATGCAGGTTGTAATTCTCTTATCAGTGCATCTCTTCTGTAGCCGGAGATATGAAATTAATTTCTTCTCTGCTCCAAAGCTTTGTCAGCCCGCGAGATTCACGAAGTGGTGCGCGTCCAACACTATTAATAAAGAGGCTTCGCTTGGGCAACAAATTCCTTTTATAAGTCTCTGGAATTTTCTTAATGATACTGCTGCTATGTTCCCACGAGAAATGCTCCATCTGGACTCTCTTATATAATAAACTGCTATACAATGACTTTCATGGTGGTCTCATGTAATTCCAATATCGAAGGCTAAAATCCAAACTATTTGCATATGAATTGAATGGTTCAATATGGATAAATTTTCACCAAGCAGATGGCATGATGACGTCAGAATGGATAAATTCTGAATACAAACTGCGCCATACCATAACGCGCTTCTTATTAAAAGTTCATTAAACCACTGAAAAGAGCAGGCAAAACAATGTGACTACGATAGGAATATGAAGACGAGTTATATGAGCTATTTATAGCGAATGGTGCGGGGCAGCGCGGGTCGTTTAGTTACTTTATGAAATTACGTGTGAAAGCCTTAACTAGTAGTTATACAAACGGTGATGTAGAACGCAGCTTTTCGATCTATAGAAACTTATAGGCAGATGATAGCAGATCTTTCAATTTAGATAACTTCAAAATGACGTTTCTAGTTCAGTGCAACTCAGACCACGGTGAATTAAAGTATTCTTATTCTCGTTCTTTCGAGTCTTTGTTCCAAAATCATATTTATATCTGAAATTTTGCAGAAATTAATTTCTTAAGTCGTCGCATAATTTAAAAAAACGTTTTTATAGACCTTAATTTCACAAATCCTCTTTTATATTTCGAGGTCTTTGCAAAATATTTATTTTTCAATGATTATTCATTGTATTGTGTGTTTGTTTGTCATCTTCGAGTAGCTTCCTGATGAAACTCCTATATTATGTACTTTGTAAGTGTGTCTCTAACCTATTCATTCCTGAAGAATTCTTAAACGTCATTCTTACATTTTATAATGCATTTTCTTGACTTTTAGGTCATTTAATAAAACCATTTTTAACATTTTAAATTTTATTTACGTCAAAAACATCCGGGTCTTACTGTATAATGCTATGTCATCTGCAAATCGAATGCATTGGATATTGTACCCATTTATTTAAACTCCTTTTTTACTTGCCTTAAACTTATTTATGGCTTCTTCAGTGAATGCTGATGTTATTTAACGTCAGTCTGCCCCACAGTCCCGTTTCCTGTACGGAGTCGGAGTTGAGGTGAGAAGAAATTTTACGGCATATCATTTTTATGGCCGGATGCCCTTCTTGACGGCAGGCTCAGTTGAGGAGCTAATGAAGATGAAACGAGTGATGGTAAATGAAGTTGGGTAAGGAGGTGGAACGAATTGGCTGTGGCGTGTTAATAGGACCTGTCCCGGCATTTGCCTGGAAGTGAGAATGGAAAATCACAGAAAACCATTCTCACTACAGACGAAGGTGCCTTTCGAACCCACGAGTCTACCGAATGCAGAGCTCAGCTCAATAGCCTTAGCGCATTAACAAGCGCGGCCATTTCGCTCGGTGAATGGTAATGTTCTTCTTTTCCTTCTTCCTAGCGTTTTCCCGCTGGTGCAGGTTCCGCTGCTCTAGTCTTGGCTCGCCATTTTGCACGGTATTGACATCATGTGGTCTAAAGACCAGAGTCTCCATATCATCATTCACTGTGTCATGCCAGCGCTGCTTTGGACGTTCACGTAGTCGTTGCCCATTAATTTCAAAGGTGTTGGTTAAAGTTGGCAACTGTCCCAGGTGCAGCACGCAGGACGTGACTATACCATTTGAGACTATTTTTCCGTGCCTTCTAAGTGATGCATGCAATACCTCTTTGCTGGCGGACGGCGTCGGTTTTTGACACAATGTGCTTCCGATCGACCAGCGGATCACACGCATTTCCATTGTTTGTAATTGGCGCCCTGCAGCTTTGTCAGCTGATCGACATTCAACACCATATAAAGCAACAGGACGTACTATCATGCGGTATATATTGGATTTCAGATGTAGTGGCATCCTTCTGTCGCAGAGTACGCCATTCACTTCCCTCCCTCTCATCTATGCTGCCTTTACAGTCCTTCGCAATACATCACCTATCCCACAAGCAGTCTGTAGGCGAGATCCTAGATACCTGAAGCTTACGGTCTTCGTTAAGGTATCTCCAATTTGAATTGGGCGTTGCTTAGGATGGATCCAGGTAATCGTTCTTCAATCAATCAATCAATCAATCAATCAATCAATCAATCAATCAATCAATCAATCAATCAATCAATCAATCAATCAATCAATCAATCAATCAATCAATCAATCAATCAATCAATCAATCAATCAATCAATCAATCAATCAATCAATCAATCAATCAATCAATCAATCAATCCATCCATCCTAATCTGTAATTAGGACAATCGCCCAGGTGGCAAATTCCGTATATGTTGTTTTCCTAGCCTTTGTCTAATTGATTTCTGTACCGGTTGGTACACCTACATGCTGCACATTTGAATTTTCCGCCTTATAGTACTCCTCTACAGCTGAAACTCTGAACTTAAAAACTTAATTAATTCAACCGTTTACCAGAAGATTTCATTGAGTTAATTTCGAATTGTTTTTGTTTACTAATTATCAAGAAGTGTGGACATTCTCTCACAGATATCTCTACCAAAATCTATGATCATGCACCCTGGTGCCAAACCCGAATTTCTTTAATTAATTTTGGACCAATCGTGTCCTTCTTCACATTTGGTGGGTAAACTTTAGCCGACCAATAAACGACTGTGGGTGTGTCTTAATCATTCATGAAAGGTCCCGAATCTTCCCCGAGAGTATAAAACTGCTGATTTTCCTGACTCCCGGCCACTCGTACAACATCTAGCTTAGTGTATGGAAGAATAGCAGGAGGCGGGAAGCGTCTCTTTCATCCGCCAGCAGCTCTTCTACAAGGTAATGGCCTATAACATCTTTATTTTGTTGCTAGCTCAGCAGTTTAATCCGCGGGGAAGGTCCGAAACCGTCTTGATGTAACCTGTACCACTTCGATGTAAAATTTTCATGTTACTTAAACTGTAAATCGGGGATAGAGAGTGCTTTATCCTCTCGAGCTCCCCTGCATTTTGATCTGAGGTGACTACGTTTTCATAACCGATTTTCTTCACATTCCTAATGTATTAAAATTTTCTTATACGAGTCACCTCCCTAGTGTGGGAATAGCCCCTGTTGAATTGGCCTAGCGCCACTTAGGTTTTAACTAGTTTCATGTAGGAGTGCAAGTTCTCGCCTCCATTCCTTTTGTATTTAGGGCCGTTTAAATTAACCCCCTTTTTTAAATTTAAGGTCCAGTAGAATGGGTACAAGGTACCCCTGTTCATTTGTAAGTGTGCCTTGAGAGGCAGGCAATGTGAAAGTTGTTGTGGCCTTTAATAGGCTTGAAAGATTGAGAGCGGTCAGCTCTTTATGATGTTTTGAAAGGTGCCTCTAGGAGGCTTGATATTACTAGGTGGGAGCAAGTGCTCCATGTAATTAGGGGTTTTCTGCCCTTTGGTAAATTTTGGTTGTGAGCTGAGAGCTCAAGGATTGTGAAATTGGGCTCGAAGCCCAGGATTTGTAAAGACCCCTTAACTCGTGCTTTCGTTTGTAAAGTTATAATTGTACCTGATTTTTTTCATTGTTGTTTCACCTAATGAAAATTTGTTAAATTTTGTTGTCTATTGAAAATATAACATTTATTAAAATTTTTAATTCATCTTTCAGACTTGTAGTTAGACCCATTCCAGCCCGCACCTTCTTTCACCTCTGCTGTTCCACAGATCCCTCGGAACAAGTGGTAGCAGAGCGTGGTTGAGTGGGTCTCAATTTTGTCCCTTTTGACGGCCATAGATGGCACGCACATTCTAATTTGACTCCCAACAGAAGGTTATCGTAATTTTTTAATCCCAAGGGCTGGCCATCTTATAATATAATTGCAGTTGTTGATCATTTATACAGGTAAATATATTTACTGGCTTATTGTGTTTGTTATTAAGCAAACTGTAGGCCTAAATGCCTTTATGTGCATGTTTCACTCCGAACCAATCCTGCATTTTAATGTTTAAAAACGTTAAATAATTTAATATACTTTTATTTTATGTACCGGCCTAACAGCACTTTAACTTTACAGGTTTAGATATGCTACCTCCCAACATGCAGGAATTAGTCATGATGCATCTGTATTGAAAGATTCTAATTTATACCAGCATGCAGATACACTTTTTCCTGAAGGAAGTATTACGATTGAGGGAACAGAAATACCCTGTATCCTATTAGGTGTCCCAGCATATCCATTGTTGCCTTGGTTAATGAATGGATACAGAAGCAATGCGACCCCAGAAGAAGAATTAATTATTCAGTTAATTATTCAATTAATTATTCAGTGTATATTTAAGTCGTGGTAGAGTCGTTGTTGAAAATGCATTTGACAGACTGAAAGCACGATTCAGGTGCTTATCGAAGCGAGCGGATGTGAATTACAAATTTGTGCCTAATGTTTATGGCTTGCTTAAAATTGCATAATATAATAGAAACTAGAGAAGGAAGTTTTATTCATAAATTGCTTGGAACAGTAGAACAATTGGAGTTTCCTCAACCTCATCGCATAGTTCCCAAGGACTATGACGATTTGAATGGATCACTAATTAAAGAACCTAAGATCCAGATTACTGTAATATTTTTTCATTGAACTGTTTAATTTATAATGTATAGTCTAATTATAATGAGGTACATCCAGTCTTTGACACTGTTGTTGGTCTGGGAAACTGAACTTGGCATATTGTCTTGAAAGACAGGGTAGGGGTAGGGATAATGTGGTGGCATGGATGCAAATGTGTTTATTGCAGAGGTGAAGGCAGAAAGAATAGTTTGGAGCTTTTCTGCTCTTCTTTTGCTAGCAGATTCTTCTCTTTCTTCTTGCTTCTTGAAGAATTCATTCATTAGTTGATGTGTCCTTTTCATGAACTCATCAATGTTACTCCCGGAGTCCTTTGCCCTGCTTTTAAAGAACCTATCTTCACACATCTAACGTGATGGTGTTGATGACACGTTGCTTGTAGGAGACTGAATTAATGTATTTCAACTCTTCTGCACTGACGGGTGGATGTATCTCAACCTCCAAAGGCTGGGGACACTCTTCTTGCAAGAGGCCTAAACTGTGATCAGCAGTTCCATCACCTCCGGAGAAGCACATCGACGGCACCCTATAATCACATCCAGAATGTAAAAACAAAAAACAAAATACAGATTCACATTCTGTTCTGCCCGCACCGCTTCTGCTGATAGATATTTTGGTTAATGAACAATGTTATTAAAGAGTTAAGATCATCAGAAAATAATAATAATAATAATAATAATAATAATAATAATAATAATAATAATAATGACATAGAAACCGCTAGAGCTCAAGTTGAAATTTTAAAGGAAATTGCCGAACAAACTGGTTTGCAGATATCGTTTGAGAAAACAGAAGTAATGACTAACATCAAAGAGGCTCCACCAAAACTCCATACAAAATACGGGGACATCACCCGAGTAGACAAATTCAAATACCTGGGTGAGATCATCATGAAAAATGGACTGGACAAAGAAGCACTTCAGGAGCGAGTACGCAAACTGGAAATAGCCTACCAAACATCCCGTACAATCTACAACAAAAAATGCCTTTCCCAAAACACCATGATACGTCACTATGAAACAGTTCTGAAGCCAGTAGTTCTATATGCAGCCGAAACTCTGTCTCTAAATGCCAACAAAGGACTCCTTGAAGAACTGGAGAAAAGAGAACGCAAAATTGTGAGAGGAATCTTGGGATCAAAGTACACAAATGGAATCCATCAAAAGAGATCCAACAAGTAAGTCTACAGCAAAATAGAGAAAATTACCGACACGATCAGAAAAAGACGGGCACGATTTTACGGTCATCTGAAAAGAATGGACGGAAGAAAGTTAACTAAAGAAATCTTTCACTTTTTTGATTCAAACCCCAAAACCACAATTCCCTGGTTTAGAAATACCAAAGAAGACCTGCAAATGCTACATATCTCAGCTGAAGACGTCCTTAACAGAGATCTCTTCCGCAAGAAAATATTGACGAACGGGCTAAACCGAGACGAGCAGCCGAAGAGAAGACATGGTGCCCCTTGGACAGTGGAGCGTAAGCAGGCCCACTCGCAAAGAATGAGAGAAATTTGGGCTCTAAAGAAGGCCAAGTTCAGTGTCAAATGCAACAAGACTTAACGTGGTCCTTGATGGCCCCAGCGAATTATATATAATAATAATAATAATAATAATAATAATAATAATAATAATAATAATAATAATAATAATAATAATAATAATAATAATAATAATAATAATAATAATAATAATAATAATAATGAGCATTCGAATGAAAATTCTCTTTTACTGTTCACGAAACTCTGGTGACCTCTGCTTAAGACAACAACAACAACAACGATCGCACAAGTTAATACACGCCATGGAAAAATAATCGTCAGTCGAATTGTGCAATTATTGATGAGTGAAAATGAATAGCACAGAATCGATTTTGAACACAGTTTTCGACAGAACAAACATAGAGTGTGCGCGCAATCGTTTTAAATATGAACTTATTACGATCCGCGTTTACATGGAACTCAATTCGAACCGAGTATGATACGATCCCAGATTTTACCGTTAATATGGCGTTTTCAGTGCGGGATGTGTACTCGATCAATCTGAATCCTGCATGTAAATGCAATATTGCACTCTCTCTGTGTATTGCGCTTTATTATGATGCGGGTCGTGACTCGAAAAGACTTTAAACTTCCATTTATTACTATTATTTTCGAGTAGGTGTTTTAAACAATCCCAGTTTACTGGAAGAATGCGTTACTTTTGAATTTGGTCTATCCACATTTTTGTCTATCATAGGATTTTGTGAATGAGGCTTTTTTGTTCTTCGTGTGATGATAATTTTTATTTTCATGGTGTTTAATTTCTGTCTCTTCTCTGTTTTCCTTTCCTCATATTGTATAACCATGCTCGGAGATCTGTACCCTTTATTTATAATCCCGTTTATGTTACTTCAATGAAGATCTGTCCTTATATTAACACCTACGCAATCTTGCGAAAGAAAGGGACTAATTTCGCTCAATAGTTTGCATTCTAACAGTGTCGTATAGTGCAACTTTCATTTAACTCAAGTGCTATCAGATCATGGTAAATTCAATGCTTACTTCGAGCGATTCAAAATTCCAACTCAAAATGGCTCACTGTGCTTCTGCACTGAAGAGATTCAAACTGTAGAACACGTTCTGCTCAACTGTCCTGCTTTTGAGAGAGCACGTTTTGAACTTAAGATGCATTTGTTAACTTGCAGTTGAAAAACCACTAAATTTCATATTTTATAAAAAATGCTGCACTTCTCAGTTTTCAGAATTTATTGACTATGTATTTAAACATATATAATTTGATACCGTCTGCTTTATTAACGGCTTAACTTATGTATTGTATATATTGTATATATATTGTATGTCTGGTATTTTTAAATATTAGTACGGTACTCTTAGTATTAAGGATTGTATATATCATACTTTTATTTTTCCATTTCTGTTCATGTCTATTTTGCTGTTTATGTATTTTGAATTTTATTAGAGAAATTGTATATTTTTTGTATAAACTACAACCCTAACATACCTTATGATAAAATAGGGTTCACAGCACTTTGGAGATTAAATAATAATAACAGTGTCGTATATAAAGGTGTGTGTGATCGGAACTAATTTCACACGTTACGTATTTTACTTCTAACATCCAGCTGAAAGTGATTGTCATTTAACTCAGTGTGAATAATATTCCTATGGCTTCTAGCAGTGTTCAAATCAATGAATTATCTCTCCAGATAACTGTAAATAGAATCAAAGTGATCTTGAAATCCTGGAGGACTCGATGAGCGTTTGTGTCCTCCATTCTGCGAGCATTTAGAACACTAATTACCTTTGTTTTTTGTGTGCTTAATGTCACAAGTGCAAGTGATATTAGGAAGTGTGCAGATTTGATTCCATTAACATTCGGCTGCAAAAATCTTGTTTTTCGTCTTAATTCAGAAACTAGTGCAGTTCTCTTGAAATAATTGACATTCAACACGAAATATGATCATTTTTTGATGCCTTCTTGGGAACTGAACATAAATTATACATTACATTTCCTTACTCGTCCATCCTACATGTCCATGGAACTTGTACGTGAGCGAAACCTGCAACTTGAACTCCGAGACCTTCCAGAACATCTAGAACTTCAAGACCGTCCAGAGCAGCCCTCGAGCGATCGGTACGTGGTTCCGTGGTGCCGAGAGATGTTCCATGGTGAGGAAGGGAGGAGTAACAGTTCGACGCGGGACATCACCAGCAGCAGGACTGAAGCACACCGTGCCTAACTGATCCCCAACTGTACTGGGGTGATATAATTTTGACTTTATTTAATAATTAAGCAGTTTAAAATAGACATGAACTTTATTCGAAGTAAAACCCGCTCTCTCTCTGTACCCGCTTCAAGTTCCTCTCATACTTTTCAAGCACGAAGTACGTGTTTTTCCTGGTACAATATTAAGAAAATATAAAGGTCCCATAATAACGCCTTGTGGCATTCCCCTCTTAATGATTACAGAATCAGATAATACTTCACCTAATCTAAAACTTTGATTTCTGTCTTCTAGAAATATAACTCCCATTCTGACACTGTTTTAACCAATCTGATTGCACTCAATTTTGCCAGTAGTGTCCCAGGATCTACCACATTTTGCGATTGATCTACCTGTTCGTCTCCTGTTGAAACTAGAACTCGAGTATCTTTGAATCCAACCGGAAAGACTCAAGTCTCAGGCTTCTTTGGCTTCACTTTTCTGGGAGCTGAAGAATTATGTGCGAGATCACAGTTTTAACTCACTCGAGGGGATAGAATACAATACACGGTAGAGAATACGTGCGACATTGCTATATATCGCAAGACGTTGATTGCCAGCGCACCTAGCGTGACGGCCTTGAAACTGAGTGTAGTAGTACACTTGGTGTTCTGTGTAGTACACTATGCATTATGAATTATGCCAAAAATATCAGGTTCTAAGTCGTCTTTAATTAAAAAGTGGTTACATGAGTTTTCCCATTTCACATTGGATGGTAAAATTATATTCTGTGACGTTTGCAGCAAAGAGGTGAGTGAAACTTGTTTTATATTTTCCTCTAAGGAGTTATTATCAATTTAGCAAAATAAGCATGGTTTTCGATGGATGCCTATTAAAATACGTACTATTAAAGCTGCATAAAAATGCTATAGAATATATTTGAGCGTCTATTTTACGCATCTAAAAATCAGAGGTCTAACAATCAGACGAATAAGTTTGATTGGCGTTTATAAAAGTAGAACAGATCACAATATGAAGATAAAGTTGGAATTCAAGAGGACAAACTGGGGCAAATATTCATTTATAGGAAGGGGAGTTAGGGACTGGAATAACTTACCAAGGGATATGTTCAATAAATTTCCAATTTCTTTGAAATCATTTAAGAAAAGGTAGGAAAACAACAGATAGGGAATCTGCCACCTGGGTGACTGCCCTAAATGCAGATCAGGATTGATTGATTGATTGATTGATTGATTGATTGATTGATTGATTGATTGATTGATTGATTGATTGATTGATTGATTGATTGATTGAATCACTATTGCATGTTTCCATGGTGGCTGGAAGTGTAGTGCGTTGTTTGAATATGAAAAGAAACATGTTGGCAAATACAAACACCCGGTTCCCGAGCCAGAAAAATTAATTAGATGTGATTAAAATTCCCGATCTGTCCGAGAATCGAAGCCGGGACCTTCTGAACCGAAGGCCTCAACTCTGACCTTTCAGTCAAAGATTTGTATAAAACGAAATCATTATTGAGTTTCATTATTTCTATCAATATTAATATTCAACTTTCGTAGTAGAACAAAGCAAAAATCATTATTTACTTTCATTATCTCAATCAATTTTAACATGCAACTTTTGTAGTTTCAAATTTGCCGTCTGACGTTTAAGGTCGGGCCGTCAGGTGCGCCACTGTCAAGATGTCTCTCAGTTTAGTACGGGAGAATACGGAAGTGTCCAGTATTGTCTATAGTGTATTTGATATAATACACTGTTGAGGAATGTTTTTACCAGCAATAGATCTGCTTGTGCTGTTTCGAGCGTTTGGTACCACACTCGGACAAGTACCTCGTTGGACATCGGTATTGTTCTTAAAATGCACAACGTGTTTGCGTATGTTCATATCGTCAAATACAGTAGAGATAATACGCGACGCTCTGCGAGATATCGAGGGACAGCGATTAGAGCTCTGTCTAGCGGAATGACCTGGGAGTTACTGCTTTTGTCATAAGAGCACGTGTATTTGTTTGTGAAGTTTTTGGCGTTATTCATGCGTTTGCATTGTTGACATAAGTAAATAGTAGCGTGTGTCATTCCTCTATACGTCCTCTCAATATGAGCGGGAAGATATATGCTGTGTTTGGCTGCAATGACTATGAAGTGCAGAAGGATTCGCGGTCTTTCTTCCGTTTCCCTCGTGACAAGAAAATGTAAGTAAATATTGTGTTTGCATAGATATTCTTCCACTTACAAAGAGATTTGTATATTACTTCCAACATTTCTGACCTGCGCGATCCATATTTTAACTGTTTTAAAATATAATCTTGTTTTATCGTATAGTGCAGCAGTTAACCTTCAATACCGATGTGGTGATGTAAGTGTGATCTGTACTGTGGGTTTTGATTTAATTCAAGAAAATGCATATGCATATGAGTGTGGCTGGTTGTGTTCCAAGTTACCCCATTTGGAATGCCGTAATGCGCCGTCATGCACTGAAGGAAATATGGGTGATTTAAGAAATGTACATATTTTGTTGAAACAATATGACGATGCAAATTTGCTTTACCCTAATGTAATGGCAAGTATTGCTTAAGAGGGAAATTTTGAATGTTTTGAGGGTAAATTTATAGATTTTCTTTCTGTTAGTAGGCTTCAAGTTAAGAGAAAAATTGTCCAGCTCCTAAATATAAATTCATTGATTCATCTGTGTAAGGAATGTGCCGATATTTTTTGTTGACAAGTGTCTTAATGTGATGATGCAATGCTTTTAAATGAGAAAAAAAAGACAAATCTAACCGTCAAAGCTCTGATAGGAATACTAAAGCTAAAAAAGTAATGCATAAATGAAAGATCAAGCCCTTTCATGGTAGTCCATTTCACATCTTGGTTATATGTCTAATTTCAGTCTTTAAATAATAACATCCAGAATTGCTTTAGCAACTTTGAAGTTAATATCTTAGTAACACTTTCTTCCTAGATGTAATTTGTATATGCATTTCCATTGATATTTGAATTTAGCGCTAATGTTTAGGTCGCGCCACTAGGAGCGCCACTTGCGAATTGTCTCCCAATTTAACAAGGCGAATTCCGAAAGTATCGCGTATTGTCTCTACTGTATTTGATGTCGTTGCCTCTTATATTATTGTGGTCTCAAGTGTTTTGCATTGTCATCAGTTTATCACTTTCTTTATTGCGGTGGGGACAAAAGAATTCAATGTGCTGCAATATAGTCAAAGCTAAAATTCTTAATGACTCCTTCAACATTTAATGTTAAGGAGGTGTCAATGCTGGTGAACAAGATATAAGTTATGAAATAACAGAATCTTTGAATGAGTAATAAACGTGCTCATTAGTATGCGTACGTTGATGTGATGCCATGTTTTGTTAATTCGTTACAGTATTACAAAGGGCATTAATAAAGTACATACACATACCGGGCGAGTTGGCTGTGCGTGTAGAGGCGCGCGGCTGTGAGCTTGCGTCCGGGTGATAGTAGGTTCGAATCCCACTATCGGCAGCCCTGAAAATGGTTTTCCGTGGTTTCCCATTTTCACACCAGGCAAACGCTGGGGCTGTACCTTAATTAAGGACACGGCCGCTTCCTTCCAACTCCTAGGCCTTTCCTATCCCATCGTCGCCACAAGACCTATTTGTGTCGGTGCGACGTAAAGCCCCTGCCGGCCCCGTGGTGTAGGGGTAGCGTGCCTGCCTCTTACTCGGAGGCCCCGGGTTCGATTCCCGGCCAGGTCAGGGATTTTTACCTAGACCTGAGGGCTGGTTCGAGGTCCACTCAGCCTACGTGATTAGAATTGAGGAGCTATCTGACGGTGAGATGGCGGCCCCGGTCTAGAAAGCCAAGAATAACGGCCGAGAGGATTCGTCGTGCTGATCACACGACACCTTGTAATCTGCAGGCCTTCGGGCTGAGCAGCGGTCGCTTGGTAGGCCAAGGCCCTTCAAGGGCTGTAGTGCGATGGGGTTTGGTTTTGGTTTCGACGTAAAGCCCCTAGCAAGAAAAAAAATAAAGTACATGCGTTATTATCAGCCCAGTTCTCTCTCAGTTAAGCTGTATTGCTGTCCTATGGGACAAGAACAAGTTTTCCACATTCATCGATTAGCCCTAGGCCAGGGTTGGTGAACCTATGACACGCATACCACTAGGTGACACGATAATATGACTTCTATAGCACGTTAGACAACATACTAACATACACTGGCTTAGCAAATGTCATGGGGTAGTCACCTAATAGTGTGTGGGGCCTCCTCTGGCCCTGCGAACTGCAGTGAGACGCCGTGGAAGTGAGTCGACAAGTCCCTGGTAGTCCTCTGGACGCAGCTGACACCAAATCGTTTGCAGAGCGGCCGCCAATGCTGGTCTGTTCGTGGGTGCAGGATCCATGGCACGGAGCCTGCGTTCCAGGGCATCCCAGATATGCTCTATAGGGTTCATATCGGGGCTCCTGGGTGGCCATGGCAGTCGTTGGACCTCCGCTGCATGTTCCTGGAACCATTCCCGGGTGATGTGGGAGCGATGTGGCGGCACGTTATCATCTTGAAACACCGCAGAACCGTCTGGGCGCTAGAAGGCCAAAAATGGGTGAAGATGGTCTCCGAGCAGCTCAACATAGCGCGTACCATTCGAAGTATCTTCCAGAACAACTAGGGGACCCATTCCATACCAGCAAAATGCACCCCAGACCATAACAGAGAGACCAGCGCCCTGGACCACACCTTCGAGGCAGGCGGGATCCATCGTTTCATGTGGTCTGCGCCATACACGGTGCCTCCAAAATGGCGGCAAGTGAGATGTTTGAGTAAAGTTGCTCTTGCTACACCCTGCGTAAATAGAAAGTTAAGTTGCAGCAAGTGCTAATCCATGTGAACTAAGTTCTATTTTCAAGTGCCTTCTTCCTTAAAAAGTAAACACCATGTCTCTGAAGGAAGTAGCTAAGAAGATATCGGCTTTTGAAGATTCCATGAAAGACTTTCAAGATCGCCTAGACTCAGCAGTCAGTGCCGCCAACCCACCGAACGTGCTCCAAGCGCTTGGCGGCGAGTTCCAGGCATTCAAGAAACAGGCCAACGAAGACATCTCTAAACTTAAAAGGGAGTTGAAGGCTCTGGAAAATCGGCTTCAGAAACAAGATGACGTTTTGGATGAGGCCGAACAGTACAGTCGCCGGAACTGTCTTTTATTGCATGGTGTGCCGGAACAGCCGTCCGAGGACGTTTACATAAAAATGCTAGAGACACTAAAAAATAAACTCTCAATAGAACTTTCAATTCTGGATGTGGATCGCTGCCACAGGCTGGGCCGCCGTAATCGAACGTCTGCTGAGGTGGTCTCACATGGAAATCGACCGATCATTATCAAGTTCCTTCGATACCATGATCGTGATCGAGTGTGGCGCGCGAAGCGAGCTTTGAAGGGCAGTGGGCTCACGCTAACTGAGTCTCTCACAAGTGTGAGAAAAAACATCCTTAATATGGCAAGGGATTTATGGGGAATGCAGAAATGCTGAACTCAAGATGGGCGCATTTGTGTTTTACGGGAAGATGGAAGTAAAATTCAAATATGCACGATGGCTCAATTAAAAAACATTGCAGGGAGTAGGCTGAACATGTGAACTTAGTGAAAGAAATTATGTGTATACTAATTAGTTTTTATTTGTGTGTGTTGTGTGTGTGTGTAAGTGTGCTTGTGAAAGTCAGTGGATCTACTCGCCAAGCTGCTCGGGTAAGCTCATTTTACTTCTTGTTTAATTGTATGTCCTGCTGCTTAGTTTCAAATGTTCGTTGACCAGTACAACGGTAATACCATTGACCTGCATTCCTCTCCACAGCCCTCACCCACCCCTTCTCTTATGTCCCTACCACCTTCAACAGGTCTTATGTTGCAAGAGCAGCTCCGTAGCCACCCGCGATCGTTACATTGTTGCCACCTAAATGGCCAGTCATTATTAGCTCATATGGAGGAGGTACAGGCTATTTTTGAAGTGAACAATGTACATATTATTGGAATCAGTGAAAGCTGGATGCGTACAGACATGCCGTCATCGGCAGCTAACCTTGACAGATACTCAATATTACGCCATGACCGCACTGACAAAATAGGTGGTGGGCTTCTACTTTATTACAGAAATGACCTGAAATGTAAGATAATTTCCACTTCTGACCCAAGACTTACACTACGACCAGAATTTATGTTTGTAGAATTCGACTGCCATAAAAAGATATTAATAGGGATTGTATACAAGCCACCTAAAATAAGACAGACTGATGATTTTGAAGAGGCATTAGCAAATCTTGTCTCGGCATATGATGACATTATAATCATGGGTGATTTTAACACTGACCTTTTAAAGCAGACTAGTGAAGCGAATAACCTACTGAATTTATTTATCACCACAAACATGACTGTTCTACCCCTCAACGCTACTAATCACGTTCATTAATCTGACCGCACAAGTCATAACTTAATTGACCTTCTTGTGACAAATCAACCTCAGAAAGTAATTAAACACGGACAGATCCCAGCTCCTGGCATCTCTTCACATGACCTATTGTACATGTGTTACTCTACGCGAATACCTAAGTACAAACCACGCTACATTACAATACGAGACTTACGACATATGGACCGGAATAAACTGCGCCACGATGCATATAACTTGCCTTGGGACAGTATACGTAATTTTCAGAACATAAACTCTAAAGTAAACAAATTTAATTCAATGGTACTGGAAATATTTGATAAGCACGCACCAAAGAGACAGGTAAGAATCACTCGCCATTCATCCGGGTGGCTAACGGCCGAAATAAGATCTGCTATGGCCAGTCGTGACAAACTGTACAGACAATACAAACTGACGCATGACACAGATGATTTTGAGCGGTACAGGATTCTGAGAAATAGAACAAAGCAACTAATTAGGAACTCTAAATATAAAAACTTTCAGGAACTGATGAACACCAACAACCCGAGACAAAAATGGAGTAAATTACGTGCGTTAGGTATAGGTAAAACCGTAGAACAACATGTACCAAGCATATCACTAGAGGCTTTAAATGATTATTTCGCACGGATAAGAATAGCCTCTACCTCCTTCCCTAAAAGTTCACTACCCTTGTTTCAACAGCATTCTGTGCATGAGCAATTCTCACTTAGAAATATCACTTCGAATGAAGTTAAAGGTGTGATATACTCTATTACATCTAATGCCACAGGTAATGATGACATTATTCCTATATCGCTGATTAAAGATATCTTGGGAGCTGTTCTGCCAATACTAACTCATATATTTAACTACTGCCTGACAAACGGAGTGTTCCCAGATGTTTGGAAAGATGCACTAATTAGACCCATCCCGAAGAGCTCCAAGTTAGATTCTCCTTCAGATTATCGTCCAGTATCCATCCTACCACCCCTATCCAAGGTACTTGAACGCCTAGTTCACACACAAGTTACTGAATACCTTACCAAGCATTCCCTCCTCAATCCCTTCCAATCCGGCTTCAGGAAAGGACATAGCACTGCGACAGCTTTACTACGAGTGACAGATGATATTAGACGTGCAATGGACCAACGGGACGTGACTGTACTGACATTATTAGACCTCAGTAGTGCCTTTGACACTGTCAACCCTCAGTTACTACTGCACAAACTTCGAGAACTAAATTTTAATAGTGTGTCGCTTCGGTTCTTTTCCTCTTACCTTGAAAATCGCCGGCAACGTGTGACAGTGGGAAATATGACTTCTGGGTGGCAATGTAAGACCCTCGGTGTCCCTCAGGGGTCGGTCCTGGGACCACTGTTATTTATCATCCAAATTAATGATATATGGAAAGCTCTTAAATTCTGCAAAGTGCAAGTGTACGCAGATGATGTACAAATTTACTGTCATTCAAAACCGAGTGATATTGATACTGCAATTACTAAAATAAATTCCGACCTAAAACATCTTAGTGACTATGCAAATGAAAACAGTTTACTAATAAACCCGAATAAAACTCAAGTTATTATTATTGGTACCAGTAAAAACCTATATTCCCTTAAGCAACGGGACATCTCTCCAATAATTTTAAACAATGAAATCATACCCTACTCTACTTCAGTGACTAAGTTTGGAATTATTATGACTGACCCTAAATTGGACTCAACAGGTGATAAGCACATGTAATAAAGTACACAAATGCTTATATTCTCTGAAGCGATTCTGCAATGCATTCTCGGTTCGACTTAAAGTACAACTAATTCACTCTCTTATACTACCTATATTTGACTACTGTGACACTGTGTTGAGTGAAATTACCTGCGACAGTAATAAGAAACTCGACCGGAGCCTCAATAGCTGCGTAAGATATATATTTAATCTGCGATATGATGCTCACATATCACCATATTATAAGGAATTGTCGTGGCTTCGAGTGCACCAGCGCCGCGAATTTCACATGTTATCACTTCTGCACAAAATACTTTCCACTAATACTCCCAACTATCTTTCTTCACCTTTTTCTTACCTCTCTTCACATCATGACCACAATACGAGATCTGGCTCCTCTCTTACCATACCTGTAAACCGCACTGCTGCTTACAACCGCTCCTTTATAATCTCTGCGTCCAGGGCATGGAATTTGCTACCTGCGAACATTAGGGACAATCCCTGTCATCGCAAGTTTAAAGTGGCGTGCCGCGAGTATTTGTTGAGTAGATCCTACTGACTTGCTGGATAATTGTTGAGTGAATGAAAGAATGAATGGGATGAATGACCGGATTATTGCAGTGTATTTTACTTTGTGTATTTTAAAATTAAGGATTCTTCTGTTTTCATTTTTAATATTATTACTATTGTTTTTGCTATTAATATTATTTGTTTTATTTGTATTTGTAAGTATTGTATAAGTTACGTACATGTATACTCGTCTAGTGGTTAAGTGTAAGAGAGGGCCTTGAGTCCTAACTTCGCCACCAATAAAGGCATTATCTATCTATCTCTCTATCTCATTGGTATGGTGCAGTTGAAATCGTGATTCGTCCGACCATATCACGTTACGCCATTGTTCCAGTGTCCATCCCTGGTGACTGGCGACAAATGCGCGTCGCTGTGCCCGATGACGTTGGGTTAACAGTGGTACCCGTGTGCGGCGCCGGCTCCCATGCCCCATAGAACCCATGTTCCTACGGATTGTCCCCTGGGAGACGTGTCAAGCACGGCCTGTGTTGAACTGAGCCGTGATTTGTTGCACGGTTGCCCGTCTGTCACTATTGACAATCCATCTCAGATGTCGCGGGTCACGGTCATCGAGGGTGGCTGGACGGCCGGTCGTTCGTCTGTTGTGGATGGTGACACCCGCATCCAACCATTAACGATACACCCTGGACACTGTTGATCGTGTGAAGCCAAATTACCATACCACTTCCGAAATCGCACTTCCCATCCGTCGGGCACCGACCATCATACCCCGTTCGAACGGTGTCAGCTCACGACGACGTTCCATGTTACACCTTTCACATCCACAGCCGCTGCTCACAAGGTCTCCTATACAACTGCCGCTGACACAGGGGGCGCGTGGTGCGCAGACAACACACCTGCGCATCAGTGCTCCACTATCCCATGACATTTGCTCAGTCAGTGTATCTTAACGTCTTTTTTTTTTTTTTTTTTTGCTTTACGTCGCACCGACACAGATATGTCTTATGGCGACGATGGGGTAGGGAAGGCCTAAGAATTGGAAGGAAGCGGCCGTGGCCTTAATTAAGGTACAGCCCCGGCATTTGCCTGGTGTGAAAATGGGAAACCACGGAAAATCATCTTCAGGGCTGCCGGCAGTGGGGCTCGAACACACTATCTCCCGATTACTGGATACTGGCCGCACTTAAGCGACTGCAGCTATCGAGCTCGGTCTTAATGTTTTTAACATGTAATATATAGGTGGGAAATCTAGCAACATAGCATATTTTAACATTACGCTTTAATAAAGAAGTATGTCACAGTTAATATGGTCATATTTTCTGTAAATTTTGTTAGGTTAAACCAAAATTATACCTTATTCTTAAAATTTGCCTGTTTTTAGAAATGTAACTTTCAGTGGTTTTCAAAGGAAAATCATGAAATGTTCAGTCGAATGGATTTATATGTGATGCAATCTAATACATAAGTAAAGTCAAATGAGGGGTTTCATGATGATTTCAAAGAAAATTAACTAGACAGTATAAAGTAGAAAATAAGACCTTAAATGACACTCTAGTCGGTAAAGGTTTGCCATCCCTGCCCTGGTCTTTTCTCCCCAACGGGTTCACGCCTACATTGAGTGGAGAGGTGATCAGCTTTTTCTGGCATTGTCTTTCCCTATCGGACTTCCCGTAGGCTTCCTTAGCCTTGGAAATTCTTCACTTTTCCACCTTCTGTGGCTCTAATCTTCCTTGCTTGATATCTTCTTGTCAATATTTAAGTTTTTAGGCTTTTAAGACATGAAATTGTTCCCCAGATGGAACTTACAGTAATTTTTAAGAGATGTGGCCTTCCAACTGCTGAGCGTACTGTCACATTCGGGCGAAATACTGGTTATATTTCCCACGATTGAGGAAGGCCAAAAAGCATTAATATTTGTACTATATTTTCAATCAGTAAATTAGATTGTGGTTTCGTAGTGGGAACATAATATTTGATATGAAAGTCAAAAGAAGTGGCAGAACTTACCTTCCATAGTGCAGTGCAGTGCATGAAGTGTCAATACCTTGTGCTTCAAAGAACACTCTTGTAATGGTGTCTGAGTTCTGTCCTTAGAAAGGAGCAACATTACACAGTTGAGTCAGTAGTATAAGTGGATGGTTCGGCGGCCGCCTCCACCTCAGGCTCTTCGGCTGCATCCGCCTCAACACGCTCTCGGGAGAGGCTACCAACTCATTGAGTGCGCTGGCTAAGACTGCATGCTTAACCTCACATCCGCTATGTTGGAGGGGCTTAACCTTACTTTTGACGTGTAAGACAGCAAGGAGGGGGCTAACCTCAGTTTTACGGCCGGATGCCCTTTCTGACGCTATCTTGAGTAGTAGGGCAATGGGTACTCTCGAGACGTTATTTCAGTAGTAGGACAATGGAGATTAGCATAAGAGAGCACACCTAACCTCACGAAGGAGCCTAACCTAAGTTTTACGGCCGGGTGCCCTTACCGACGCCAATCGCACAAGATGGCGGCTATACACAGCTCGTTATGAGACGGCTTAAGGGCGCTTGCGCAAGATGGTGACCGCAAGATGGCTGCTATACATAGCCTCTTATGAGACGCCCTAGGAACGCTTGCGCAACATGGCGGCTATACATGGGCTCTTATGAAGAAAGCTAGCTTAGAGTCTACTGCACAAGATGGTGGCTGCTGTTATGAAGATCCTTAATCATGCGGGGGACGGCAATTTGAAATTCTGCGTGCTCTTCAAAGCCACGTGCTTTTTGACAGCGGCCATCTTTAATCAACGGAGCATCGTGCTGCCATCTTTAGCTACTACCTTAGGTACGTGGCAGCGGGCAATTTAAAAAATTCCACGTGCTTTCTTGACAGCGGCCATCTTTAATCAACACAGCATCGTGCTACCATCTTTGGCTACTACCTTTGAAATGTGGTGGGGGAAATTTGAAACAATTCCACATGCTTAATGTACGTAGGTTTTCGTGGCTCATTGTATTAACATAAAGAAATAAATGCTGGATTAAAGCCACTATATATATTTATTTATTTTAAACAAAGCCAAGCTTTCAGCCAAATTGCATTGACCTTCATCAGGGCATGTGAAGTTTTGCCTCCAACAGTGAGGAAAGAAATTCTCCTAAGGAACGTGGAAGTCATGCCCGTACTAACGACGGCCTACCCCACTAACTGGACTCAAGGATCGTGGCGCTGTGCTGTGGTGGTTGGTAGGGAAGTGTAACGCTCTTTATTCTTGATAGTGTCTTTGCTTACTATCAACTTGGTAGAAATTGCGTTGTAATTGAGATTCGCTTTTAAGAGAGTGCCCTTGATCGGGATACTAGACAACAAGATATCAAAGTACTCAGAACTGACAGTACACAAGCGCGCAGAGTGCCGAGAAGCGTGCAACATGAGAAAATAACAGTTCAATACATCGTGTCAATATTACCGTAAACAGTGCAATTTAGAGCTCCATACATGTGCATAAACAAGTTAAAGGGCCGCTACCCAAGAGAATTGCCGTGGTAGGTACACGTGGAAACAGAAGTAATGGGGGAAAGGAACTCGTGAAAGAGAATTTTGGAAAACAAGTTTGAAAATAACAAATATACTATACCAATCTCAAAGGGGTAACAAATTATCTTTACATCAGAACAAATAGTATGAACCAGCATATGGCGTAATAAAAGCGTTAAGTTTGATTTTAAGACACGTAGGTGATACAAAATTTGATTACATCGTCATAATCGAATTCCTAAGCACCAATCACTACAATCTTTGGACATATGTTCCAACACTTCAATTAGGGGAAAGAGAAAAAGAAGGGGGGGGGGGAACCCATAGATTCTGAAAACAGTTTCTTTGCATTAAATTACACAATACGCTAGAAGGGAAGTACATCAAATAAAGTTTCAGGGTCGTGCCAGTAGAATACAAAGTTGGTAGTATCATACACTTGCTAGATAAGCTCACAAATTGATACAATGTTTACAATAGGACATTGTAATGTAACCTCATGCCAAACAATTCAAGAGATTCAGAATTGAAATAAACCAATCTCCAGTCCAGGGAGTGATCCTTTTGGTAGATTAGAAAAAAAGATAGGAATTCTAACAAATGGTCCCAGAAGGAATTAAAACGCACACGCATGCGCAGAAGCGATAATAGAATTGAAGCTAACCGATGAACATACAAATTAAATTAGCAGACCACATCTTTTGAGCAAGCACCATTTTTACGCAAAATGAACAGATAGATGGGATAAGAAAAGAAATAAAGATAGGTAGAAGATAAAGGATAGAACAAGGAAATAAGAAACGGAGGAATGGGATAGGATAAGGATCAAGCCGCCAAGTCCCCAGCACTGACAGACGCGATGCAAAAGTTCATCTCAGAAGGTAGGAATGTTTATGGACTAGAATTTTAGATCAGCTGTCCAGTACACCATTTACACCACATTTTAGGAATATAAATGTCCAAAAGGCAGAACATTTGCGCTGCGCGAATACTCAGATGTGTCCTGAAGGGACCAAAGTTCAATTTTTGTTACTACGGCGAAGCCCAAGTATAGCAAGGTAGGGCACGTTAAATGATAGAAAGAAACAGTGTCTGCTCACCCTTGACAGAAGTCCAATACGAAAATCACAAGTAAAATGAACACGGTCCAGCCGTGTGCAGAGTTCCAGCTCCCACTGTCTTTAACAAGGTTATACCACAACTGACCTGCCGAATGAACGACACAAGGCCATATATATATGCGAGCGGGGTAGATCGAGAACATACTATAGGCGTGACGTCAGAGTGGATGCGCCATGCAAGCGAGCAGTGACAGCAGTAGTACAAGCAGCCGGGAAGCCGACAGTTCGTAACAGCAGACGGAGAAAAGAGCACCAATTCGAAGGGGAGAATTTTATTACGTAAGGTAAGCACAAACAGCTCGCAACAGAAGTTACTGATTCACCGCCCTCTGTCGACATTTTGAGTGCGTCCCGCTATGCCATGGTGGTGTTATGCATGTATTTCTGCAGTACAGGTCTCCATGCATTTGATAACTTGAAGTCGTCTTCCCTGTTGATGTTATTTGGGCGCAGCTCTATCTCTATGGCTTCTTTCACAAGACGAGCATAGAAGTCTTTTACAGGCGCGATGACCTTCGCCTGATCAAAGAGGATTTCATGGTCTGTACTGTAGAAATGTTCTACTATGGCGGACAGGTTGAATTGAATTGATGTGTTTAAGGTAATGTAGAATGTTATATGAGATGAATAATATGAAGTGATGGTTTTATATGCGAGTAATTGTAAGAGATTTTGATGAATAATGTTGGTGATATTTATTGTTTTATCGCAATCGCAAGTGAAGTTTTAGTTTATTTTAGCGGTGATATTGTTTCAATTTGCGTATTTTTGAGATGATGGATGATTACAATTTGTTTTCAATCGACCGTTGATACGTCAATAAGCCACATATAGCGTAGAATACGATCTCAGTAACGTTCTTATGTTGATATTCAGTTGGTAGATCATCGAATAATGCCTAATAAGAGGGACAACATAGAAATAGACTATTTTCATGTGTTTCTTCTAACCACAAGAATTCTTACTCAGGTTAGCAAAGCTAGGAAGCTTATTTTACTGCGTTACGCAATATCACTGGTCATTTTTATTCACAATTGAAGATTGTTAATAATCGATAGTCTTCGTACAAGCTAGATCACCTGAAAACAGCGTGATCTGGTTGAATGACTGTCAGATATAGATAATAGTACCATATTATGACTTAAATAAATTAAGACTTACAACTAAGAGAAAAATTTGTGTAATTTTTAGGCATTATACTTTGATCATATTTTTCTGAAGGATATAATAACTAAATGGATTATCTTTCTCTACAAGAAGAAAGCGCTAAGAATCTTGAAAGAATGTTAGAAAAGTGTAATACATGTTGAATATTTTTATGGTTTCGGAAAACATTTTCTCATGAATAACCTGTTGTCCGTAATTGAACATGATCAGTTACAATCAAGCGAAATCGTTTCACTGTGATGGATTTAGCATGTGTTTGATGAAGGTGAGATAGACTGTAGGAACATTTCGCACAAGAGGTAATAAGATGAAAGATGTGATTCTAATTTTTGTTTGTAATTCAGTCGTAACAATCTGCGTCCAATGCATTTGATAACTCTCAATCGACTACGTTGTAAATAATGTAATCTGATATATTTCCCTTCATTCGATTAGATGCATCTAATATTTTCAATCTAATATTTCCAAGACATTTCCGAGATATTATATGTTTTCTTAGTTTAATTTATATGGCATCAAGTCAGTTATTTCTTATCTACTTTCTCGAAGAAGAATTCAACATTTAATTATTCTCCTCAAGTTTTATTTTTATTTTCAAATTAATATTGTATTGTAAAACTTAAGCACTCTTTCAATGACTTCTTAGAATAAATATTAGATGTAAGTGATGATTATTTTATATTTTCATGAGCCAAATGTGGAAACTAATCAAATTACGGGTAGGAGACGTCCACTACGTAGATTAAGTCTTTCCTGCAAGCATAAGCCGGCGATCTTTTCTCGAATGCGGAACCCATAACCCATAAATTTTGAGAAACGAGAAATTAAGATATATTCGAGCTAGCCTGGATCTCATACGACTCGACCTGGACGCGGGAACGGTGCAATAGTTATAAAGCAAGCTGCCCTTCTCAACACATATACCGAGCTTCCCTTCTCAACATACTGTTATCTTAGTTTTTAAATCAAGATGCTGTTAGAGATGCCGGCTATGGGTGACTGCACAAGATGGTGGCGATGGGCTAGGGGACGATTGCTCAAGATTGCGGCTATACACATGCTCTTATGGAGAAAGCTAGCTTAGAGGCTACTGCACAGGATGACGGCTATTCAATAGGCGGTTATGAAGAGACCTAGCTTAGAGGCTGCGGCACAAGATGGCGGCTATACATAGGCTGTTATGGCTTTCTCGTCTTCCTCCTCTGTTAAGGCATAGCGTTATGTCTCTATCGAACAAGTTTAAACATGTATCGCGTAGGCAAGAGTGAGCACGGGTTTTTAGCCTACAGTGATGACGTCATCATAGTTGTACATGTTTCGACTTGATCGTTTTCTCAGGCCTTAATAGATAGAATGAGTAGGTGTAAGGAGGCAAAGGAATGCAATAAGTATAACATTTTGAATGCAATAAAATATTTATTTACAATGTACTACAACAGTTTTGTTTGCTGCTTCATCAATACAAGTTACAATTAGCACACACTAGAATTGATTGTAGAACAAGACGAAACATGTTTACAATTAGTGTTAAAACTTTATATGATTAATCCCTCTGTTGATACAATCGCACTCTTATGCAATCAGCGCACACACATAGAATTTCAAATGTTGTATATCTCCATCCAACATACTTCTTCTTAATCATATAAAATTATTACTACATAGCAGGGGATACCTTTGTCCTAAGAAGATGGATTTTTGTGCGATTCGAAGTCATGCAACAGAAAAAATCTGCATAGATTTCGAACTCTGAAGGATAAAAGGACTCTTACTCCTCTTTACCACACATTCCTCGTAGGGCTAAAGGGCTAATGGGCGAATGGGCTAAAGGGCTAATAGGCTAATGGGCAAAAGGGCTAAAGGGCTAATAGGCCACAGGGCTAAAGGGCTAAAAGGCTCCTCCTCTACCTCACCGCGAACTCCTCCTTCTCCCAGGAGTTTGCTGAAGTCGGTACATTTTTGACAGCAGCAACACCCTCATCGATTGTTATCTGCAAGAACGCTTCAACTTTGTGGGATGTAGCAAATTAATCTCTATTGGTAAATGTTTATCTCTTCTAACTTCATACTCGCGATGATGTGTAAGTTCTATTGTTCATGATCAATGACTCTTTACAATGTATCTTACAGTAATGCAATCTATTTGTGTTGAGTATATTTGTGGTTATTCTTCAATAAACAAATGCATTGAATGATCTACCAGACCTATGGATCTACCATGAGTAGTTACAACCTAAACTACTTAACATTTGTATTACTCTTACTACAAGTACGCGGAAAACGAATAACTGTTACACCCTAAAAACGAAAAGGTTACCGTGCTAATAATCATGAGTTAAAACTTTGTGTTCAGAGCCGATGAAATGTATGCCACACATAACAGGGAATGGAATTCACGGGTCACGTCTTATTAGTATTACCTAATAAAGAATAACATCCCCGACCTATTAGTAGTCCACTGAGTTGCGCTTTTCTAACAGAAATCAGTATCTCCTTGATAGTTTTTTAGTGTTTGGAACACTGAAATTTTTTAGATAGCAGCAGTGAGGTTAGCGATGTTCTGTTGTTGGATTTTTAATTTCGCGCTACGACGTGCTTATGAGGTTTAGCGCCGTAAAGATAGCATCAGTGAGGTTAGCGATGCTCTATTGTCCTTAAAAGTGAGGTTAGGATCCGTTAAGATATCAGCTGTCAAAAAAGCATATGGCTTTGTTTACAAACAAGAGCACGTGGTTGTGACGTTACGGTCACGTAGTATGCTACGTCAGCACGCGAAGTTCAAAATCCATACCCACTTAGTTAGAACTCGTCAAAAAGTACGTCGATTTTAAATTCAGTACTCTAAGTCGTTAATACCGCATGTACAAGGTAATAGTACGTTGAGAAGGGCAGCTCGGTAAGTATGTTGAAAAGGGCAGCCTGCTTTATAACTATGATCGTAAGAACGGCAGCTTGTTTGCTTGCGGCGTAGCTAAGTCCCGCGCTATAATGTTTTACTTCCGTCAAGATAGTAGTACTAAGCTATGTGCATGTAGTTAAAGAAGGCGACTGGCGGCTGTCAAAGAGCACGTGGAATTTTTAAATTGCCTGCCACCACATTTCAAAGATAGCAGCTAGAGATGGCAGCACGATGCTCTGTTGATTAAAGCTGGCCGCTGTCAAAACAGCACGTGGCTTGGAAGAGCACGTGGAATTTTTCAAATTGCCCGCAACCACATGCCAAATGTGGCATCTATGAGGTTTAGTGCCATTAAGATGGCAGCACTGAGGTTCACGATGCACGATGGCGGATGACAGCTGTCAAAAAAGCACGTGGAATTTTTCAAAATGCCCACTACCACGTGCCAAAGGTCTATGTATAACACCCATCTGGCGCAAGCGCCCTTAAGCCGTCTCATAAGAGCAGCCGCCATCTTGTGCAGTAGCCTCTAAGGTAGCTTTCTCCATATAAGCCTGTGTGTACGCGCCACCTTGCGCAAGCGTCCTTAGGGAGTCTCATAAGAGCCTATGTATAACAGCCATCTTGCACAAGCTCCCTTAAGCCGTCTCATAAGAGCAGCAGCCATCGTGTGCAAGCGTCCATAGGGTGTCTCATAAGAGCCTATGTAGAGCAGCAATCTTGCGCAAGCGTCCCTAGGCCGTCTTATAAGGAGCTGTGTATAGCCGCTATCTTGTGCAACTGGCTTCGGGAAGGGCATCTTGCCGTAAAATTAATATAGCCACCTCCAAGATGACGGATGTGAGGTTAGGCTTGCTCTCTTATCGTCGGGAGGGGCAACTATCCGTTAAAGTGAAGTTACGCCCCTCAAGATGGCGACTGTAAGGTTAGGCTCTCTCTCTTATGCAAAATCCGCAAATCGACATTGCTTACCTACTATACTAGGGGTCAATGATCTTGCATTAGAACCTGCTTTGCTACACTACTAGACCTCGGTGCTGTCTCAGCAGAACAAGTGCTGACTCATTTCCAGATTTAGGTAGATAGCAGGAGGTGCGCGCGCACATGTTGATCTAAGCATTCCCTCCCATCCCACTTAACGTAGATGTTGAGAAGGACACCTTGCTAGCAGTGTGTCGACAAGTAGCAGTTTGCTTGCTTTCCTGTTAAATTCCGTACCAAAATAGCAGTAAACCATGCGCATGTAGTTGAAGATGGCGGCTGACAGCTGTCAAAAAGGCATGTGGAATATTTCAAATTGCCCGCCACCACATTTCAAAAGTAGTAGCTAAAGATGGTAGCACGATACTCTGTTGGTCAAAGATGCCCGCTGTTAAAAAAGCATGTTGGATTGTTTCAAATTCCCCCACCACATTTCAAAGATAGTAGCTAGAGCTGGCAGCACGATGCTCTGTTGATTAAATATGGCCGCTGTCAAGAAAGCACGTGGGGTTTTTCAAATTGCCCACGTACCTAAGGTAGTAGCTAAGGATGGCAGCACGATGCTCTGTTAATTAAAAAAGGCCACTGTCAAAAAGCACGTGGCTTTGAAGAGCACGTGGAATTTCTAATTGCCCTCAACCGCATGCATAAGGATCTTTATAACAGCAACCTCCATCTTGTGCAGTAGCCTCTAAGCTAGCTTTCTTCATAAGAGCCCATGTATAGCCGCCATCTTGCGCAAGCGTCTGTAGGGTGTCTCATAAAAGCCTATGTATTGAACCCTAGACTTACCTTTCCATCGTTGGTCGGTCACAGCTGCTGCAGTAGAGCAATATCGAACTCATAAATCTTGGGGTCATAGCGGGAATAATTCGGTCACGATCTTAACCAAACGATGGGGTTCAGAAGAGAGCCAAACTACTTGAAATGAGGAGCAAATATGCGCTCACTAACTTTTCTTGAATCAATTAACTCCTCAAAATTTTTTATTGATATAAAATCCTTGAACAAGAAAAAATTAATTGTTTTATGATTCAAACGCAGTCACATCAATCAATCAATCAATACTGATCTGCATTTAGGGCAGTCGCCCAGGTGGCAGATTCCCTATCTGTTGCTTTCCTAGCCCTTTCCGAAATGATTTCAAAGAAATTGGAAATTTATTGAACATCTCCCTTGGTAAGTTATTCCAATCCCTAACTCCCCTTCCTATAAATGAATATTTGCCCCAGTTTGTCCTCTTGAATTCCAACTTTATCTTCATATTGTGATCTTTCCTACTTTTATAAACGCCATTCAAACCTATTCGTCTACTAATGTCATTCCACGCCATCTCTCCGCTGACAGCTCGGAACATACCACTTAGTCGAGCAGCTCTTCTTCTTTCTCTCAATTCTTCCCAACCCAAACATTGCAACATTTTTGTAACGCTACTCTTTTGTCGGAAATCACCCAGAACAAATCGAGCTGCTTTTCTTTGGATTTTTTCCAGTTCTTGAATCAGGTAATCCTGGTGAGGGTCCCATACACTGGAACCATACTCTAGTTGGGGTCTTACCAGAGACTTATATGCACTCTCCTTTACATCCTTACTACAACCCCTGAACACCCTCATAACCATGTGCAGAGATCGGTACCCTTTATTTACAATCCCATTTATGTGATTACCCCAGTGAAGATCTTTCCTTATATTAACACCTAGATACTTACAATGATCCCCAAAAGGAACTTTCACCCCATCAATGCAATAATTAAAACTGAGAGGACTTTTCCTATTTGTGAAACTCACAACCTGACTTTTAGCCCCGTTTATCAACATACCATTGTCTGCTGTCCATCTCACAACATTTTCGAGGTCACGTTGCAGTTGCTCACAATCTTGTAACTTATTTATCACTCTATAGAGAATAACATCATCCGCAAAAAGCCTTACCTCTGATTCCACTCCTTTACTCATATCATTTATATATATATTGCATGGCGTTAGTTTTATTAGTTACAGTATCGAAGAATTTTCTTCGGAGAAAAGTAGAAATATCACAGGTTAGTGGACAGCGAAAACTGGAAAAATGGAAAGTAACCTGAAAATCGGGCACCTATTGATCCAAACGATAACTGAGAATTAACCCACACGAGCCGTGGAAAACCTGACCTTCAACAAATGGAGTTCCAGATTTACTCTTAATTAAGGTTATCCATCAGTCAAATTCCCTGTCGGATATGGAAACACCCGCCGAAAGGACTCTTAATCGAACCAAATTGACTATCAGTTGCTTTGGATAGGTTGCGAAATATTACTAGAAAGCATGGTGTCACTACAAGTTAACAGCAGCATTCACAATTGAAATAAAATTCCACCATGTATTTGTCATTCATGACACCCTTAAGTGATAAGGTAATCCCGATGCTAAATGTGCATCACCCAAACAGCTGTTCGGAAGGAACCAACAACAACTCGATCCGAGAGGATCTTACGTTACGTCGTTCTAAAGGAACAAAACTGCGAAATGCAGGAAACACTTATTAATCACGCATGCAGAAGAAATGCCAAACACTGAAGTTAAATTTTTAAAAAATCGTAAATCACTTGAAAAATATTATTACAAAACCTACTTTCAGGTTATAAACGGTTACGTTATGCTTAATAAAATTACAAGTGCACATGGTAAAATAAATAAAATGTAGGAATTCTTTCCTGTATAACAACGATGACTAAAATTACAGATCCATCTATTTATTGTTTGTCCCAACAAACTACCTACAATGTTATTGATCGACCAGAATCAACTACGTATATAAATGAAAGAACGAAATAAATTGAAAATAAAATATATTCCCGGCTGACGAATCGAACCCGCATTCGTAACCCAAGTCTCACACAAATACGCTGAGTGTCAACACGCACTCTAGCAAAGCAAACGGACGTCGGAACGACAAAACAATTAAGCCCGTAAATAAAATAAAATACTGAAGTTCAATGAACTCAAACACGCGTGGCGAACTGCAGTAATATTCAAATCACCGTTAGCTCAGTACGCAATATTACACAACCCTCACGTTCATGCCACTAGTGGTTCCATAATCTTAGGTAAACATCTTCCAGCTAGTAAGGGCTGTGCCAAGACATGGCCTCAATGTCACTTAGCAAGCTCTCTTCGCATTGCATACACTACTGCAGACACTACCATCGCTCAAGTCACTTCGCTAAAACACCTAATCTAAGACTTGAGTAAATAGAGCCGACACCCTAAATCTATCGCCATTAAGGCCACGGCCGCTTCCTTCCAAATCCTAGGCCTTTCCTATCCCATCGTCGCCATAATACCTATCTGTGTCGATGCAACGTAAATCCCCTAGCAAAAAAAATCTATCGCCGGGCCTACCTAGTGTATACACACCCTAACACTAACCTCTATGTACATACACACACCTTCCTAAACCTATCGTTGAGCGTAAACTGGGACGTCTCATCATCAGTATACTCCTAGGATAACATGTGACGTCCTAAATCTATTGTCGAGCGGAAATTGGGTGGACTACGCTTCCTCTAGAATGTCAGGTGAAATCGTAACATCAAAGACACTCTTAGATATTTAGCTGTAAACCTTGTCGAAACTAATAGCACACAATAAACAAATCTTGCCACAGAATGAACGCAAGTCGGGAAATGCAACTAAGTCCCTATTTTGTTAATAAAACGTGAAATTGAAAAATAAATAACGCGTGGCAAGCAAACCACAACTCAAACACGATCTCGACATGCACGGTGAAGTTTGGAAAAATAATAATGATTTTCAACACACGTCTAACATTACGTGAATATCGCCAAAACAGTAATCATCACCACCGCAAAATTCCACACATTAATTCTAGGGTGAGGCCCTCAAATCGCCTACCATCTCACTATTCCAAATATCCATATCCATTAACTATCCAGTGAAGCGAAATTCAATGAATCTACACAGCCAAACTATCGCTTTAATAACGTCCAATATCTCATCCCACAATATTTCAGATTTAATGATAAATTATCGTCTCGTAATTATGAAATTTACTGAGTGGAAATTTTTCATTACAATCAAATAACACCAACCGTGTATTCAGAATGCTCTTCTACCCTTGAGGTCGCATACTATAATATTCATTATGCTGACTTTACGTAAACTAGTCACTTGGATTTAACTGCCAAGAGCAACAATCTTCAACAGAAATTGCTTTTCACTGAGGATCTTAACTTGAAACCTTACTGTGCATCACACAATACTCATCTCGAACCAACCTTCACTCGGTCAGCTGTCCCGGATTGTAAGCGGAATATACTACATCCTGCCTCAGAAATATCACATTTAATATACAGCCTGTCTCAAAAATTCTTCGCCATCAGCAAATATAGCCTGTCACAAAAATTCATCCTCATCGCCTCTCACGGCAGTATTACATATGAAATACAGGCTTCCTCTGCCTTCAACATCTATACAGCTCTTATCTCAACATATCATTCCAGCACAATCCATTTCTTCTGTTTCAAGACTTTTCAAACCTCAATCCTCTCGTGACAAACAGCTTATTTTTACTATAATTTTCGGGCCTCAGGAATACAACAACACACCGTGATTTCCTATAACACCGATCACACGATGTCACAAAATTTAACTTCCCATGAATAAATATAACTTTATCAGACTTCACTGGATTTCGAGACACACTCAAACCTTATTGAATATAAGTGTTAAAAGCAATTTTAACATAGAAACTTTTTATCCCGCAGTGATTATTATTATTATTATTATTATTTCGACAAAAATTTGCTGAACTCATACGATATTCGAAATTAAGCCATTCACCACTACTACATGATCGTTATTACCTTCCTAATTTTACTCAATTTGAACAAAGTCTCAAATAATATTAACATATGTTAAAACTTCGCATTTTATACTTTCTCGACGTGAATTTTACAGCCCTGAAGAGTTTCCCACGGTAACCAGAAATGTAATACATTCGCCGGATCATTATTAAATATAAATTCGACGCACGCACTGAAAATGTATTGGGACAAACAAATTCTAACTACAACATTGATAAGAATATAGTTACAGACCTGTAATCATAGTCATCCTGGATTTCTGGCTGCATTTAGCCAGCTGGCCTCGTGTTTAGCCTTCCATGGCTACATTTGACATCATCTTCTTATATATATATATATATAACTTAAGCTATAGCTTTTACACTCGGTGTCGGTTAATACCGCAAATACCGCTCTTTCTTCGCATTTAACATGCGACGAGCACGCTTCTCAAATGGCGACTGCCACAGTATTCCCAGCACCCTGCTTCCGTTCAGGCAACTGCTGGCCAGGTGTACCAAACAGATAAGAAAATCAGACCTCACTGGTAACGTCCATTTTACAAATATCAAACGCGCACAATTGTAATACAGAGAGAATCTCAGCTACGTATTTTAACCAAATTTCTAAAGCTTCAAAGATTTCATCGGCGGCAGTTCAGGAAAATTTCTATCACCTTCCATTTAATATTCTATATTCTATTTGAACCATTGACACGAATATATAACAAAGTACTTTGAGAACAAAATCCCGCACTTCCTTGCAGACGAGTGGCGTGGGCTCCGCCGTTCAGACCATCAGCCGGAATGTGTAAAATACGCGGAGGGAGGTTTCTTTTATACCCTCTGGGAGGAATGCCACCCTCTCCACGAGGCTGGATTGTGCAATCTGCTAATTCCACATCCACTGGACCAATTTTCCTGAAATTTATGCCATAACTTCGGACAGACTTACAATTCATTATGGTGTTAATTTTATATTTTTCCCATACTTGCAACGGGCGAAATTAATTATTTCTGCCCTGGAGTTTCGCGGTATTTTCTTCAGGAAATTGACCTTGCCACGTGTCACAGAATCCGCGAGCAGGATGCACTTTCCTCCAGGCTTAACTGCATTTATATACCCTGGGGATTCTATCTTCACATACGGTTTATAAATAATTTAGATCCTTTATTCCTGGATTTATCATGTCGTCAAAATCTCTCGTTATGAAGGATTTCTCGAAAATGACAAATTATTCATTATTCGAGGTCCACCGAAGTATCCCGGCATTTCATGAGCTCGCGGCTCGCTTGTCACGGAGATCTCTGTTCCCACGCGACAGAGAGGCTCTTGAAATAAAAACATGGCTACTCTCAAAATGTTGTTTGTAGCTGAAATAAATATTTGGAATTAAATTATTTCATCATAGAATTATGGATTTAGTATTGCAGCCATCTTGTGCGAGCACCCCTAGGCCTCTAATTCTTGTAGAATTAGATAGCCGCCATCTTGCGCAAGCGCCCCTAGGGAGTCTCATAAGAGCCTATGTATAGCAGCCATCTTGTGCAATTAAATAGCTGCCATCTTGCGCAAGCGCCCTTAAGCCGTTTCATAAGGAGCTGTGTATAGCCCCCATCTTGTAGAATTAGATAGCCGCCATCTTGCTCAAGCGTCCCTAGGGTGTCTCATAAGAGTCTATGTATAGCCGCCTTCTTGCGGCTACCACCTTGCGCAAGCACCTTTAAGCCGTCTCATAAGTAGCTGTGTATAGCCGCCCTCTTGTGCAATTGACGTCGGTAAGCGCATCCGGCCGTGAAACTCAGGTTAGGCTCCTCCGTGAGGTTAGGTGTGCTCTCTTATGCTAATATCCATTGCCCTACTACTCAAATAACGTCTCGAGAATACCCATTGCCCTACTACTCAAGATAGCGTAGGGAAGGGCACCCGGCCGTAAAACTGAGGTTAGGCCCTTCCAAGATAGCGGCTCTGAGGTTAGGCTTGCTGTCTTGCGCGTAAAAAGTAAGGTTAAGCCCTTCCAAGGGAACGGATGTGAGGTTAAGCTCGCTCTCTTAGGCGTCAGGAAGGGCATCCGGTCGTAAAACTGGGGTTAGGCTCCTCCCTGAGGTAAGGCTTGCTCTCTTACAGTCAAAAGTAAGGTTAAGCCTCTCCAAGATGGCGGATGTGAGGTTAAGCATACAGTCTTAGCCAGCGCAGTCAATGAGGTGGTAGCCTCTCCCGAGAGCGTGTTGAAACAGATGCAGCCGAAGAGTCTGAGGTGGAGGCGACCGCCGAACCGTCCACTTATACTACTGGAGTCCGCCACGACACTAGGGCGATACCCTCTTTACGACTGAAAGTATTATCGTAGCCCAACGCGGACGGTCCCCAAGTCTGCTATTTCAATCTCCGCCTCTGAGCGGGACCAGCAAGTTAAGGAGTAACGTCACCATCGGGCCCTCCCTCTCTTGGTCGATCCTAGGTGCAGGGCTCGTGGAGGCACTAAGGCCAAGTAGAAATTACGAAAAGATTAGCCTGGAATCTTCTACCTCGCGAGGTTTCTGGATGTGTCCACCTCCGGGCTGTTCTGGAACGACTGGCCCACGTATATAAATCAGGTGAGAACTGGCAGGTACATAGTATCCATGGATGTGTTGGAAGCGCCACTTCCATTCAAATTTTGAATACTTTATGAATAAATTGATTTAGAAATTAAATGCGATATTATAATTTCGTTTAAATTTCTCTAGTAAATGCGCATGTTTGCTAGTGCACAAACTACCAACCCCCAGCAAGGGCGGCCGTCGGTCGGTCGAACTGCCCACTGCAAGGTCGTCTGTCGGGTGGTAGGACGCAGGAGCCCCATGGATTTGATTCTGAAGTTACAGGCAAGATGACGAAGTTGTGCGATCGCATATAGTATTGCTGTTTAGTTTTTCATTAGGTGCATTCACAAAGTCAGTAGTGCTATATATTTAATTAGTGTATGGTGTTATGTACATCGGTGAAGTGAATTTTATCTTGTGCTAGAAATGAATACAATTATACGTTTGAGTCTTCCAGTACGCTGCGAACTAGCGTAGATTTATGCAAGTTGGAAACTCACATCCTACTGAACCCATTGCGGAAGACTTGGTGACAGTGGTGAAAAGTGGTTTAAGTATGGACTGCGGTACAGGGATTACAGAAAGTAGTTTGAGGTGTTCAATTGAAAGGTACTTACGGCTCGTTTCTTATTGTTACCATTCCATGAGAAATTAGGTATTGCTGAAACCGATCCACCAAAGATAACTCTTTGTTTGAAAACAGACATTTACTCAGCATTTCAACGAGTGCATTTATTACTGTGGCTGTAAACAATTAAATAGAATGTATTGTTGGTCCTGCCTTTTATTTCCCGAAAGAAAGGAACGTATGGAACACGCGTGGATACGACGATTTGAATAACATTTATAAAGCAGATAAAAGACACAATTCTAAAGAAAAAGCTTCAGTTATCTGGAAAAAAAAATACGCGAATCGAGCTTTGTTTAAGAGAGCAGCATAAAACAGTTATGAGAAAGCACAATGAAACTATTAAACAGACCAAAAAATATGTGTATTTTAACAACTACTGTTTAGTTTCTAGACTCTTCGGAACTTTCTTTTAGGGGTCAAAAAAATTTAGTGTATATTTGAATCGAGATATCTATGTTCAGATTTTGGACATCTTGGCACGTTACGACAAATAACTTCGAACATATTTCGACATCGAGTATTTTTTCGTGGTATTTCCCCCGACATTCAGAATGATTTAATATTTACTCTCCCTCTCTCTCTCTCTACCTGAGGTGTCGACTACCACAGGCGCGCTTGGTTTTCTTACTTCTTACATTACTCATCCACGAAAAACCGGAGAGTTGATCTCGTTTACAAGAAGTAAGGTAAGCAATATTTTAATTAAATTTTTTCATAACCATTCATTAACACTGTTAAAAAGCTAAAAGTCAACTGTATTCGTTTTGACGATAATCGCAAATGAATTCAATAACATTTTTAAATTGACAGCTTCTTTCGTCTAGGGGCGTCAAATCGAAAGTCCTGCACCTTGCGAGCCGAACATGTCCTTCGACTCTCCCGGCACTAAAAGCCATACGCCCAGTAACGGCGCGTGAATTTTACATTAAAGGAATCACATACCATAAGCTAAGAAGATATATACAGTAAAATACATATAATAACTCACATTGTCTTGTGCTATTTGAGTGTTAATTCCATCCGCCTCTCCTTCTTGACGAATTCTTCTATGACAAGGGTGTAGAATACTTCTTCATTCTCTGATGACTTCAATTTTAGTAAAGTCTTCTCAATCGACAGTAGAGACAAGTTCGAAAGTCTCTGTTGTCCCTGTGTGTTTCTGCAGTAGGTGTGGATTCTCCGAAGTGCCGAAAATGAACGTTCGGCACTAGCACTGGACACTGGGATAGTTGAAAATCAACGCACATAACTTAAACAGTTCAGAAAAGGCAGAAGATGACAATCCACTACTATTTAAATACAATAAAGTTTTAGAACTCCCATCGTAACGGAGGAATAAGCTACGCTCTGCTCGCTCCTGAGACGGGCGAAGTCAAAATGCTGACCGTAACTTTGTTTCAAAGAACAGAATGCAGCTTCAGGAAAACTTTTCTTCGTGTTCCTTTGATCAACTAACTGTAAAAATGTTGATTTCTCGAGTGCTTGGAACCAAACTTCTAGTTGGGTATGTATATTGTCACACATCTCGCAATATATGCGACGGTAGTGTGAATTTATGTTGCAGGTTTCATTTTGACGTAGCCTCTTCTTTGGCAGCTCGTAGCTCTCTTGAAATTCGTTCCATACTCTTTCAAATTCATTTCTTTTTTCCCTGCATGATACTTCCTTTTTTCCTCTGCTTTGGCAATATAGAATTTACATCCAGTGCTTTCGTTTGAAGAATTTCAAAGAGAGAATCGGTTTAGCAAAATATCTCGCTGAAAACTAATAAAATGAAATTGAACTGGAATTCTGAGAGAACACTTTTAAAACCTCGAGCTTCGTGATACGTTTGACTATTCCATTGCTCTGGATTTATCAAATATATTCTCGAACAACTGAAGTAATTCTTATTTTTGTTCACGAACTGTTTCAACAAGTCTTCCGTTGGAATTCTATCGTGTTGGACACACTTTAGGAAATTGTCTCTTGACTTCTTTATCTAATGCAGCAGTTCTCTTCGTCGAGTTAGAAAAGAAAGAGGCCCAGCTACTCAGAGTCATGAAGAATATTTTACATTCCTTTATATTAGAAGTTGTCTCTGTAAGGACAAGGTTCAGTCTGTGAGTAAAACAACGTATGAATATAGCGTCGGGACATTTGTCTTTCACTATTTTCTGTAAACCACTGAGGTCTCACTGCGGCTCCAGAGTAACACTGAGCGACTAGTTCAGAACCACAGTTGAACTCGTCCATTATGTGGAATACGTGTTCTGCTAGAGCAGGAGCACTGCGATCGGCGCTTACGTCGGTAAATCCAAGAAATCGCTCCTGTACTTCTCCATCAGCAGACGTGAACCTAACAACAGTTGAAAGTTGGGAATGAGCAGAAATATCATTAGTTTCATCAATAATAATCACCACGAATGGTGACTGTGATATTTCTTTCTTTATTTCGGTCAATAACACACTGGCTACTCCGTTAATTAAATGATTTTGTATTTGACGTGGAAGACCTGTGAACACCGTTGCTTTCTGCAAATGATTTGCCAGTGTGTTGTCATACTTGCTCATCAGCGTTATGAGTTCTATGTAATTTCTACGATTTGAGGAATTTTTATCTTCTGCATGCGCTCTGAAAGGAAGTTCTTGTCTTCGAAGATACATTACAACGTCAGTCAGTCGTTGGATCAGCTTTCTATTCTGTTTTACCAACTCGTTATGTTTTATTGTTTCCAGTTTACGCTGCTGATCGAATTGCAAATCTATTCTGGTCGTTCCGATAGTTGTTAACAGAATTTCGCTCGGATATGTGTTTGTGATTGCTGATGACACTGGGATGATTTAAGCAAGTCATTCATGTCATCGAAGCCTACACTGTTCCACACCCCCTTTTCATTTGAAAATAAAACACAAGGCCAACAGTAGAGTTCTGATGTTTTTTTGACAAGCACATAACCAGTCTATATTTCCATACTGCTCTGTATTAAAGTGTCGAACTCACACCAGGCAAATGCTGGGGCTGTACCTTAATTAAGGCCACGGCCACTTCCTTCCAACTCCTAGGCCTTTCCTATCCCATCGTCGCCATAAGACCTATCTGTGTCGGTGCGACGTAAAGCCCATAGCAAAAAAAAAAAAAAAGTGTCGAACACAACGTTTCGTTTTAGTTTTTACACCCGGTAAATCAGGCGTGGTCTGCCACCGGAAAAACTCATGCCCTGGATTAAGAGAGATTCTAATACGCATCCACACACCCCTCCGCTCTCCTCACTCGCGCCAACAGTTGCCGTGCTGGAGGGTACATTTATTCTGCAGCTTCGCTGCTGACTATAGCCAGGCTACTCGCCATGGAGCTTTTACCCTGCAGCAGTCCCGCATGCACGCTGCTGCCATCTCTCAGGTGTAGTCGAAAATTCAAAACAGCGGAACTGATAGTTAAGGCTGTTTGTATTTTGCATAATTTAATTATAGATATAGAAGTGCTGAACACTTGTACTACGAAGACGTACTTCCAAGAGCTACCCCGTCGAGGAGAAGCAACGCAGCTCCAGCTGAAGCTTTTGAAATGCGGAAAAAATTCAAAGAATTTGTTAACGAGTGAATGTGTCAGTTCTGTTGGCGAGTGTATCTTACAATAATTTGGTGGACTGAATGTGTAATAAACAGTGTAAAATGCCTCGCCTGGATTTTTCAGTACATTTCTACTGCGGGAGTTGATGGAAGAATGAGGTTACAAATGCTTCATTTCGTAATTTAGTAGTGCACTTTTGAATAATGTAAAATAAGGGGTTATGGAGTATCTCATTTTGACTTTAGTTGGGTCTCCTTAACAAAATGTGTTTACAGTTTGAAAAAATAACTGTCGAACTTTCCATGAAAAACGAGGTACTTCATATAAATCACCTGCTTGTAATGATAGAGGTCCCCTAAATGGCAAGAATAAACGAACAAAGTTGACGTAATCGTTCCGCATTCTTTTGCCACGTCATTCCATAGTTTGATGATGATGATGATGATGCTTGTTGTTTAAAGTGAGCTAACATCTAGGTCATCGGCCCCTGATGATACGAGATGAGATGAAACGGATTAAAAGTTATAATTAACCCGCTGACTAGGATTATTAAAATGATAATGATGAGGAAAATTATAATGAATTTAAAATAAGTAGTGGATCTAATTCGCAATGCCTTATTTTCTTCTAAAATTAAAAAAGAGTAAAACGTAATAAAATTGAATAAGGCACCAACATAGAAGTAAAATAATATATTTAATTCAAATTAAAAATACACAAAGATAAACATAGTCAATAGAAAAAACAGGGTTCTTTTGCTATTTGTTTTACGTCGCACCGACACAGATAGGTCTTATGGCGACGATGGGATAGGAGAGGCCTAGGAATAGGAAGGAAGGGGCCGGGGTCTTAGTTAAGGTACAGCCACAGCATTTTACTGGTGTGAAAATGGGAAACCACGGAAAACCATCTTCAGGGCCGCCGACAGTGGGGTTCGAACCCACTGTCTCCAGATACAAGCTCACAGCTGCACGCCCCTAATCGCACGGTCAACTCGCCCGGTGGAGTAAACTAGTAGTTAACAATAAACCAATTAAAACACAAATAGAAACTTCACTTTTAAACACGATAAAACAAGCCACTCTCCCTCATAAAACGTAGAAAAAAGGTCTACTGGCCGCTCGTCATCTCGTCACTCCTTTTATCACATATGAATCTCTTGTGATGAACCGCATGCCGCTGGTTCCAAATCGCATTGCGTTCGAAGACAGGTTCAGATAGCAAGTGAGCGAGTGATCACTGAACGCGTGTATAGAGTGCAAAGAGAGGAAGAGTGGGAGAGCGGGTGACCTTGAAAGAACCAATCACAGTGGAAGTTACAGGATAGCAGGCGATGTGCCAGGCTCGAAAATCAAACATGTTTGAGACCATGGATGTGGCGAGGGTAGCAGCCAGCAGCGCAGCTATGAGCCGGGCTCCAGGGTAAAAGCACTGGTTGAGATCCATTGGTTTGTTTCATCATTGCCTAACATCGAGCAGCGAGGCTTGGCGATGTGCCAGCAGCCAGGCTGCAGCATAAACGTACCCTTAGAGACTCAAATGAGCACAGTCAATGCATTCCTTTCCAAGCCGGCAGGATCACAGTAGTTGTGTGCACGTACAGTTGGTGTAATTTTCACAAATAACACAAAGTAAATTAAATGGTACAACTCACTGTACGATATTTCACTTCAGTTGAAAACACAAGCACAATTGAACCTTTTTTCTCAGAAGTTATTTATCACATACAAATACTCTCGAACGGAATGAGTAGTCAGATGCGTTCCCTTAGCTCGGAGCTTCCCGAACCCAAGCGAATAATTCCCAAGGGATCAGAGTGAAGCCATGGTCGAGTCTGGCCGTTGCCTACGAGATATACAAGGCCGGAACATAGCTAATTTGTCGCTGGAAAAGTGGCCCGACCGTGTTCACGGTTTGGCCGCTAGATGTCAGGTTTCCGTTCTGTCCTTGGCGGACTTTAACATTGTGATATGCGGAGTAATTGTGATGCTGTGTTGATTTTGTGCAATTTATAGGCTAGTGAATATTGTTTCTGTCGGTGAGTGTCTGTGAGCCCTCGTACCACTTTTCAAATTTCGTGGCAGGGCCGGGAATCGAACCCGGACCTCCGGGGGGGGGGAGGTGATAGCTAATCACACTAACTACTACACCACAGAGGCGAACACAAATTTAATTTTACGGGGGAAAAAAGAGAAATACGGTGAAACGCCGCTAAATATTTGCGTAACGGGCATAATATCGTCACCAAACAACGGCTTCAATTCTTCTTTTTCTTCTTTTCCTGCCGCTTTTTCCCACACCTGTGGGGTCGCGGGTGCGAACTGCGTCGCACATGTGGATTTGGCCCTGTTTTTACGGGCGGATGCCCTTCCTGACGCCAACCCTCTATGGAGGGATGTAAGCACTATTGCGTGTTTCTGTGGTGGTTGGTAGTGTAGTGTGTTGTCTGAATATGATGAGGAGAGTGTTGGGACGGACATGTACACCCAGTCCCCGAGCCAGAAGAATTAATCAGAAGCGATTAAAATCCCCGACCCGGCCGGGAATCGAACCCGGGACCCTCTGAACCGAAGGCCAGTACGCTGACCATTCAGCCAACGAGTCGGACAAACAACGGCTTCAATACGAATGTCAAAATATTAGATGTGCGGTGGAAAATATTGGCTCGCTGATAATTGGTGAAAGAGCGATTAAACCCAAGTTATTTATGACCGCAATCTCGATCCGCTTATCGGATACTCTGAGGCATAATTAAAGGAATCAGTAAGAAGTGACAAACTTGTTATCAGATTTATCTGCTTCTTTCGTGAATTATTTATTTCGTTTAAGCATATTGTAAGAAATACGTTGTAGAAAATAAGTCAAACAATTGCTCATCTTTGATCTCATATCTGTTTGCTGCCTTCTGAAATTACTAGTTTTAATGAATTTTTATAGTTTTTCATATTTGAACGTGTTGCAATGAGCGGGAGAGACAGATCAGTAAAGAGAACTCTAGTGGCACTTGCCGAAACAATCTCGAGGACGAGTCTAGTTTGCTGTATTTCCCGGCCTTGTGTATCTCGTAGGCAACGGTCTGGACCACTTGCTTTTGTGCTTTGATAGCACATCCTTACATAGCTCTTGGAGACAGACGTATGTTTGCAACTCTCAACTGTCCATGCATCACTGTCACGTTAAAATAAAGTTAATTATATATTAAATGAAATGACCCAAAATTTTAAATAAATACTGGCTGCAATAACATGCTTAAATATATTTTTTCCCTGCATCCGCCATTTCATTTCTAAGTAGAAAACCACTTTACGCCCCTGCTTGGTGTTATAGGTATAGTGTGAGTTAGTTGAGCTTGGTTGAGCTTCGTCAGTGAGTTTAGTGTCGACAATCTGAGAGTTTGACCGTGTGTCCTATGCTATGTGGGGACTCCTGGGCCAGCCGCTGTGCAGCGAATGTTGAGTACTGAAGCGAACACTGGATACCGGCAGGGGCATGGAACGGAGGCCATCCTGAACTGCGAGACTGACGTGTGTTGACAGCGGCAACAAGAGGAACTGAGTTATTGAGTTTCACTGTGAGTGCTAGTAGACTAAGACCGAGTGTGAATGAAGAGAGAGAATTGAAAGCGACCGCGAACTGTGTAATTGTGTGATCTGTACTTTGACGTGTAAATAGTGTTCCTGGTATGCTCGTGTGTATCAAACTGTAGATTAAGTAATTAGGTAACAGATTTAAGAAATTTAACGCTACAAGTTTCTGTGTTCGTATATCTATTCACTTAACTATAATTCTGAATAAAAATATGGAAGGTTGACACTCGTTTAGATATTAAATCTTCCGTAGATCTACGCTTAAAATTAGATATTACACTAATCAAAAATGTTTAGCATTTTTGCAGTTTACCCACCAGTGTTTCATTTCTGATCAGATAATGTAAGACTCCTTGGCTATTTATTTATTTATTTATTATCCATGAACATGCCCTACTTTGCCTAGCATATTAGGGCTGTGGGTTATAACTAGTTACCTTAAATAGTACAAACATATAATAATTTTTTTTGAAGTGAGTGATTACACACACAAATTAATATAACTGGGAGAAAAGGAAAACTATTCTTAAATTTTTTCTGAAATAAACTGCATCAACTTAAAATATTCATTCAACAACAGATCTTGTGAAATATCCTAAAAATAGGTTTAACTAACATTACTGTACAACAATTTTAGTGTTGTTTCAAAATATATCTAGCTTTAATGAAGAATGGACAATAAAAATAAGGTGAGTTGCAGTTTCATCATCTCCACAAACACAACTGTTATTACTACTAATTTTGAATTTATGTAAATAAAATTTAAATTTTCCGTGACCCGAAAGATTCTGAGTACTGGTGAAGTTTGGTTTCAGTAAACTGCAGTCCAAACGGTCCTGTAGCCTGGGAAAAATATTGTTCTTGTAACTTCACCCTTATTACTTGAGTACCACAGCTTTGACCATTCACTGATTGTCAATTTATGTAATTCACGTTTCACTTTTGATATTGGGGCTCTTTTGTATATAGTTTCATTGTCACTAAATGCTGCAAGTTTAGCAAGCTCATCAGCTCTTTCATTACCTAATAGACCTTCATGCCCTTTAACCCACTTAAAACAGATATGTTTTCCATACTGTGAGAGATCTGTTCTAATGCTACATGCCAAAGAATTTAAATTATATTTATTACTTTTGGATTTCAGAGCTGCTTGCGAGTCACTATTTATACATGCACTAAACTTACTTTCTCTTATCCACTGAACTGCATATTTTATAGCAAGAAGTTCTGCTTAAAAAATGGAACATTGGGAGGAAAGTTTCATAGTCTTAAAATACATTTCTGCTTCATCTTTATACACAACAAAGGCACTTCCTACTAGATTAGTACAATTCTCTTTGGGTGTTCTTGAGCCATCTGCGTAAACTTGTACCTCATGTGAGAGAAAACATTCGGTGATAACATAATCATAATGATATGCTGGATGACCACATTCAAGAATATTTACTTTTTGCTCAATATCATATTCTTGTATTACCTTATTGCATTATCTTCCTTTCTTAAAGTTAGTCAATTCAGCTTTGGCTGTGGCTTTCAGATGCAAAGGTTCTATATCAGCTATAATAAGAGCAGCATCAGTGGATATTGTTCCATAACCTCGTATTATTCTGAGTATAAGTCCTCTCTGAATTTGTGCAAATTTACATTGAGCCCATTTCTTCTCCAGGACATTTTGATATGCTGAAGCACAATATAATATCATTGGCTCAAACGATCCATGATATATTATGCGTAAGATATCTGAATTCATACCCCAAGATGGTTTACAAGCTAAATGGTCAGCGTACTGCATTCGGTTTAGAAGGTTCTGGGATCTATTCTCGATCGGGTCGGGGATTTTAGTCGCTTCTGATTAATTCTTCTGTCTCGGGGACTTGTGATATTTGTGAATAACAATAAATAAGAATTTAATTTCGCTTGGCTATTTCTATCCGTGTGCAGGCCTTGTAATGCAGACCCTCCGATGAGGGTGGGTTGCATCTGCCATGTGTAGGTAACTGCATGTTATTGTGGTTGAGGATAGTGTTGTGTGTGAGTTGCAGGGATGTTGGGGACAGCACAAACACCCAGCCCCCGAGCCACTAGAATTAACCAGTGAGGGTTAAAATCCCCGACCCGGCCAGGAATCGAATCCGAGACCCTCCGAACCGAAGGACAGTACGCTAACCATTCAGCTAACGAGTCGGACATAAAATAATAATTAACTATAGCAATAAATGCTTAAAATTATCAAATATGAATAAATAACTATATAAATTACTAAAATAAATTAAATTAATAAAAATAATCGAAGTATCCGTAGTATGGGCTCCAGAGTTCACCAGAATGGATCCCTCGAATTTAGATAGAGCTTGATAAAACTTTCTCTCCCAGGGCGTGTACATAAAAGTTGCGTACTAGTACATCTGCTTCAGGCCTTACCTAACCTTCTGAAAACGACTAAATAGGTAGAACTGCACCTAGGTTTATCATTAACTCCACTGATTCTAAAATAACTATCTACATTCTGAATAACATCCGTGCATAAGCACGTGATCAACGCACCAAAATATACATATAATACACAAACACAAATATTGTTGAAAGACTCCATATTTACATCAACAACAACGAAAACAGCAGGAAAACGAAAGCGAGGACCAAGCCGCTATTTGCAGTTCGTCCGTTGAGCAATGCACATATATGTAGATAAGTACACCTCACTGTCTCTGTGTATCAACACGACTTGTAGATTCTCATAGTTGGCACTTACTATCTCACACAGATGCTATACCTTTATAATACTGTGCTCACTGATTCTAACACTTCGTTTAAAATGCATTCACTTCAGCAACACACGCTTGTCGTTCTCAAACGAATTCAGGAAAGTCTGAGATGTAGCATTTCCCAGCTTTCACCAACATATAATACCAAGCCGCCACAAGTGATACAATAGCCAGTGCTTAAGCACTCCACAGTTTGTAGGGCAGCCACGTTCCACAAACATAAAAAACTAAGTTATGTTCCACAAACGTTTTGTAGTCAAGCCCAGCCCAGTAGAGTGCAGCAGTGTTACTCCAGCGCCGTATATCTCGCCGAAGTTTGAACACATGCCTATATAGACCTCAGGCATCCCCTTCCTCTCACATGATACTTTTAGATTGTTCCTAGCCAGCCAATCATGAGTAGATCCTCTTGTCAAGACCACGCCCTGAACCTCTTCCTGGCCCCAAGACAATAACATCATCAACGGACTCTGGGGTGCTTCACATGAGTCATCGGAACTTTCCGACTACAACAACAAGTCCACCTTGTCAGACTCTGGGTTATACACATGACTCATCCAAATTTCCCAAGTTATGACTAGTAATGTTTTCCCAACCGTTGTACAAAACAAATTACTCATACCACATATGGATACCTTCCAGCGTAAGATATTAAGAATAAATGTACAAATGAAATAAATAATAATAATAATTAAAAAATAATAATAATATATCGAATACTGACAATAATATATCTCACTTTAAAACATAGTGCCAGGATGTGATATATGTACTATTACAGATGGTGTGTGTGTGTGTGTGTGTGTGTGTGTGTGTGTGTGTGTCTGTCCCAAAACTCTTCTCTTCATATTCAGACAATACACCATATTACCAGCCACTACAGACACACTCAGTAGTAATTACATCCCTCTATATAGAGTCGGCTACAATAAGGCCCCACAGGTGTGGCAAAAGTGGAGGAAGAAGAAGGTGATTAGATAATAAGTATGATTAAATCATATCAAACCGAGCTCGATAGCTGCAGTCGCTTAAATGCGGCCAGTATCCAGTATTCGGGAGATAGTAGGTTCGAACCCCACTGTCGGCAGCCCTGAAAATGGTTTTCCGTGGTTTCCCATTTTCACACCAGGCAAATGCTGGGGCTGTATCTTAATTAACGCCACGGCCGCTTCCTTCCCTTTCCTAGCCCTTTCCCATCCCATCGTCGCCATAAGACCTATCTGTGTCGGTGCGACGTAAAGCAACTAGCAAAAAAAAAAAAAATCATATCAACCCTGCCTTCTTCACAGCGAGGGATATTCGATTCACGACCGGTAAGCCAATCCAGTAGGCTAGAGCTGAGATGAGGTCCAAGCAAGCTTTTCGGTGTGCTTCACATTCATGGACTGCGCACTAAAATGCCTCGCCATACGCTGGTATGGCAGATCGCTTCGCAATCATCACTTTGATGCAACAGAACATGAGACAAGTTGATGTTGCCAACATTGTTCCCGTGAATCAGAAAGTTGACTCCAGGTTGTGAAGAACGTTCCAAGACATCCATTCAGTAGCAAAAAGGTATCGCGCAGGCCGTTCACGCAAAACAACAGCAGTTCAAGGCTGTTACATATAGTAGTCGGAAATAACGTGAACCAGGTATATGAGAGTTAAAGGGTTGGTAATCCTGAGAAATAATTTGAAAGATATAATTTGATATCTCCTGCCGTTGTCATTTTATCAGCTGGTGAATTTAGCCAATCAGATCGCTTCTCGGGCGACTTCAGATGGGTTTTGAGAGGCGATGTGGTTAAATCTGCAGATAGCTTGACCGGCTTGAGAATCATGCCGAGAAATCAGCATCAAACACAAACACATCTTGGGTTTCAGCTGGTATCATCGTAGCATACTTCCTATGTCGAAATCCTGTCAGCTCGGAAGGCCGTGCGCAAAACCCTTACTTGATGAAGTCATTTTCTTCGAATGGTTCCCTCAATCCGTGAATATTTAGCAAAACTGCCTCACAGATCCCATTTCAATTCGCCCGCGAAGCGATCTGATTGGCAAGGTTCAGCAGCTAATAAAATGACAATGACACAAATTATCGAATTACTTTTTTTCAAATTATTTATCAGTATGACCAACTTCTAACACTCATATACCTGGTTCACGTTGTTTCCGACCACCCTGTATATCTGCACGTAGGGACCCTACACGCACAGTAGTGCACATCACGAACTTCGAGACGCCAGAAGAGTTGCTGTAAATACCCAAACTGTGCGCGGTAGTCTGTATAATGGGGGCTGTATTCAAGAAGACCCCTCAGGACTCCTCCACTTCGACGGCATCACAGGGTGGATCGCGTTCGATGAGGAAAGGCACATCCAACTTGGACACTAGATCACTGCTCCAGACCACCGTTCACTGATGTAGTATGAATTTGTTTACACTCTGATGATAACACTCTGCGCATATGGAGGGCAAGAAGGGAACGTTACGACGAATCAATCTCAGTTAACCGTCACCAAGATGTTGAAAGTTCTCCACTATTCTGGACTGGTACCATGTTTGGCCACCGTACGCCACTGGTTAACATTCAAGGAAACATGACGGTCGCTGTATATATATATATATATCGTATGGCTTTACAAGTACACAAAATATTTAATATCAAATGGAAATGTCCAAATTTGACAACCAGTCCAGAGCACTCGGAGTCGCTAGGTGTAGAAGCCTAGATCACCGTTAAATGCTCGAAGCGGGCAGTTCTTAACAATGTGTTCCATTGTCTGCTCCTCCGCTCCACAGTCGCAGTCAGCAGATGCACGGAAACCCCATTTCTTCAACATGTAACCACACTTCCCTTGACCCGTTCAAATTCAGTTCAGCTTCGACCAGGTTTCACGCGGCAGTTGGAATTCTTCAACCTTCCTTGTTGGATCTTGAACCAAGTGAGCGTTGTTGGATGGATGTTCATGCCAACGTTGTCGCCACTCGGGAGTCACGTCGAAAGAACCTTAAAATCAGTCCAGAGTGGTTTGCGTGATTTCAGACGAGTTGTTGGTGGGTCTTGCAGGGCATTGTACAAAGGAGAGTTCTTATGAGAAGAGGTCTTCTTGAGCAAGTTTACCTTAGCTCCTTTCCTCTTCAGATATCGCGGGGCAATATTAGCTAAGACAGGTAACCACTGAATGGGAGTAGATCTGACAGTACCAGTGATAACTCTCATGGCTTCATTAAGATGGGCATCAGTCTTTGTTGCGTGAACGCTGTTATGCCATACAGGAGCACAGTATTCACCAGCAGAATGCACAAGAGCAAGTGCAGCAGGGCGCAGGGTATTGGCGTCCGCACCCCAGCTCCTTTTGGCGATCTTGATCCAAGTTTCTTAGATAACGTGATGCACTGTTGTTTGAATGTCAAGGAACGATCTAGAGTGATTCCTATTTTGGATTGTACTGTCGTTATGCGGTACTTCGGTTCCGTCTAATGTCACATGTAGCTTCCTATAGGCTTCCTTATTGTTTGTATGGAATGCAGTAACCTCAGTTTTATTTGGGTTAGGTTGCAGTCTCCATTTATGGAAATAGTCACTCAATTTTGTCAGATCACTTGTCAGTACATTCTCGCAGTGCGTAAGATCTTTACTCTGGAATACTAACGCTAGGTCGTTTGCATACTGGATTTTCAATGAGTCAGTGTTCGGAATATCATGGGTATACAAGTTAAATAGAATGGTGCCAGAACTGATCCCTGAGGTAGGCCATTGTTTAGAGTCCTCCATCTGCCAGATTGTCCATTCAGAAGCACATTAAACCGTCTGTCAGAGAGCATGTTGTTCACTCCAGCCGTCAGCATTTGACATGGGATGATTTCAATAAACTTCGACATCAAGCCATCCCTCCACACAGTGTCATAAGCTGCTGTAAGGTCCACAAAAACTGCAGATGATCGGAGACCTCATTGAAATCCAGCTTCAAGTAGGGTTGTTGATGTTAAAACCTGGTCGCAGCAGCTCCGATGATTCCTAAAGCCACCTTGTTCAGCAGGGATGATTTGATCAATGGCCTCTTGAATGCAATTTAGAATAAGCCTTTCTAGTAGCTTATAGGTCATGCTGACTAGCGATACTGGTCGGTAGTGAGAAGCATCGGTTCCGTCATTGCCTGGTTTCAGGATGGCAATTATCTTAGCCTGCTTGAAAAGCTTTCGTAATCTTCCAGTTCGTAGAATTTCATTGAAAAATTCAATGAGCCACAATTTTGTTTTAGGTCCGATGGCTTCAAGAAACTCTGGATATACGCCATCAAAGCTAACAGCTTTATTTACCTTTAGCATATTCGAGGCTATATCAAATTCCTCAATGCTGAAGTCACCTGAGTAGTCAGGATGTGGTGTTAGATTGGATCTCTTTATGAACAATTCATTTCTCACGATTTGTGTATGTGCCTTGCCAATTTTAGCTTTCGAATTCTTCATTAGTCTGGATGTAACAGCACTGGCATTCACACGTGAGACTGTTTGAAAGCCTTGGGTCTGTACAAGTTTTCTTATAAAGTTCCAGGCTTTGCGATTAGAATGTGTAAACTTAAGTTCCGCCACTGTTTTATGCCATTTTTCTCTTCTGTTCTTATTGAGAGCTCTCAAAAGGTCATCAGCTGTTGTATCATCGTGTGATTCTTGATATTTAGCATGTAACTCATTGCATTCTTGAGACCATCCGGGGGTTTATTCCTTCCGAAATCCAAGTGTAATATACTTTTTGGCATTAACGCACAAATTGTTAATAATTGGATGAAACTGGGGGAATCCACTGAACGGTGTTATTAAGATGAACACAACATTGTCCGACCTATAATGACTGTAGGATATGGGTTTACTCTACAGGACGATAGCGGCCATCCACATCGTGCAGCAGCTGTGAATGGAGACCTGGAGGGACGTGGTATCCGCACAATGGATTGGCCAGCGTCTTTCCCGGATATGAACTGCATGGAGCAATTTGCAAACTTTAACGTTCACCACTAACGATTCAGACCCTAGACCAGGACCTCTCAAACGCCCAAAATCTCTCGCATGCAAACTGGGTCGCAGAGTTCCTGTGCACAGTGCATCGGACCCACTCAGTTCGGCTCGGACAACCGCTTCGTCTCTGGGCTACTCGGCTAAGCTCGGCTCAACTCGGCCGCGTTGTCTAGCGGTAGGGCGCTCCACAGTTACTGCCGGATTTGACCTTTCTCTACGCCGACGCCACACTCGTCTGCGGTGACTATCACTGACAGAACAGAAGCGTGACTCATCGGAGAACACGACGTTCCGCCATTCCCTCATCCAAGTCGCTCTAGCCCGGCACCATGCCAGGCGTGCACGTCTATGCTGTGGAGTCAATGGTAGTCTTCTGAGCGGACGCCGGGACTGCAGGCCTCCTTCAACCAATCGACGGGAAATTGTTCTGGTCGATATTGGAACAGCCAGGGTGTCTTGCACATGCTGAAGAATGGCGGTTGACGTGGCGTGCGGGGCTGCCACCGCTTGGCGGCGGATGCGCCGATCCTCGCGTGCTGACGTCACTCGGGCTGCGCCTGGACCCCTCGCACGTGCCACATGTCCTTGCGCCAACCATCTTCGCCACAGGCGCTGCACCGTGGACACATCCCTATGGGTATCGGCTGCGATTTGACGAAGCGACCAACCTGCCCTTCTCAGCCCGATCACCATACCCCTCGTAAAGTCGTCTGTCTGCTGGAAATGCCTCCGTTGACGGCGGCCTGGCATTCTTAGCTATACACATGTCCTGTGGCACACGACAACACGTTCTACAATGACTGTCGGCTGAGAAATCACGGTACGAAGTGGGCCATTCGCCAACGCCGTGTCCCATTTATCGTTCGCTACGTGCGCAGCACAGCGGCGCATTTCACATCATGAGCATACCTCAGTGACGTCAGTCTACCCTGCAATTGGCATAAAGTTCTGACCACTCCTTCTTGGTGTTGCATTTGCTCTGTCAGTCAGTGTATATAATTCTTCACTGCTCCATCATTCTCTCAATCAACAGTCAGCTAGTCCACACATGCATTCACTCATTAGCGTGTTCATAAACCTCCTTTCAGTATTACGGTTTGTCTTTCATTCCGGCACACACTCACAGACATGTACAGCAGTACCTTTAAATATCATTTTCCTCTATTTACAGATGCAATGTTGGAAGAGTCAAGTTCTTGACATCATCTGACAGCGAGTTCAGCCAAAAGAAGCTCGAATATTGAAAATACATTTTCAATCAGTAAAATTTAATTTGTGGGATATAATACACTAAAGTTAGGGGTCTCAGATGCTGTAATAACCCTAAATAATGGGAATTCAGGCATACCTAAGGTTCCAGAAGAACTGGGAGTAGAAAAATGAAAGCTTACAGCATCTGGAGTGAACGTGTTT